>NC_081412.1:89867719-90127719 GCF_030272615.1 Cryptomeria japonica
TATTGTCACAGAATATAGTTATTGGCTCGGTAACTTTCTCATTTATACCTTCCAACAATTGTTTGATCCATGCAATGTTGGTGCAATTCAGTGCTACAGCAACATATTCAGCTTCTGTTGTTGACTATGAAACACATCCTTGTTTCTTGCTAAGACAACTCACTAGTCTTTCTCCTAAAAAGAAAGCTCCTCCACTTGTGCTTTTTTTGGCATCAATGTTGCCTGCCCAATCAGCATCAGTATAAACTTTTAAATCAAAATCATTTCCTTTCTGATATACTAAGCCATAATCCTCAATGCCTTTCAAGTATCTAAAAATTCTTTTGATTGTTGTCATGTGAGTTTCCTTAGGATCTGCAGAGAATCTTGCAACTATACCTACTGCATGTGCTATGTTTGGTCTGATGTGAACAATATATTGTAGCTTTCCAATCATGGATCGGTAAAGTGTCTCATCAACAGATGCAGATTCATCATTCTTTGACAATTTATAGTTGGTAGTCATAGGAGTACTTACTGGTTTTGAATCCTCCATTCCAAATTTCTTCAAGCTTTAATTTATGTACTTGGATTGAGTAATGAAAATATCATTTTTCATTTGCAGTATCTGTAAACCTATAAAATACTTTATCTCACCAATTAATGACATCTCAAATTCTTTGCTCATTTCATTTCCAAAGTTCTTGCATAAAGAGTCATTTCCACAAAATATAATATCATCAAAAAAATGGCTAAGATCAGTATTCCATTCTCATCATTCTTCATGTACATGTTACTGTTCTCACTTGTCCTTATAAAACCAATCTTAATCAAATAAGAGTGCAATCTTTCATACCATTCTCTAGGTGCTTGTTTCAAACCATATAAAGCATTGTTCAATTTACATACCTGATCTTTATTATTGTCTTCAACAAGTCCTTCAGGTTGTTCAATAAAAACTTCTTCTTCTAATATTCCATTTAGAAATGTAGATTTGACATCCATTTGATATACCTTGAAATTTTTGAAAGCAACATAGGCCAACAAAGTTCTTACTCCTTCAAGTCTAGCAATAGGTGCAAAAGTTTCACCATAATCAATTCCTTCTTCTTGAGCATAACCTTTACAAACTAGTCTTGCTTTGTTTCGAATGACCTCTCCTTTTTCATTTAACTTGTTTCTGAAAATCCATTTTGTACCAATTACATTCTTGTCCTTTGGTCTTGGGATTAGTGTCCATGTGTCATTCTTCTTGATTTGATCAATCTCTTCTGTCATAGCATTTATCCAATCTTCACTGTTAAATGCCTCTTTCACTATTCTCGGTTCAAATTCAGATATCAAACATGTGTTATGTCTCAGTTTGTTCCTTGTCAGCACTGGATCATCCTTATCTCCTATAATCTGACTTGGTGCATGATGTCTTCTCACATACTTGGCTAATACAGGCTCAGTAGGCTCTATATGATCTTCTTCATCACTCGGTAACTAGATATTCTCTTCATTTTCTTCAACAGTCTTCTCGGTAGGACTTCTCGGTTGAACATAGACAAATTCATCATAGTCTTCTGGTTCCTTGGAATTTCCTTCATCATTTCTTTATGCAAATTCATCAATTTTCACATTTGCACTTTCTACTATTTTGTTAGATGATTTGATCAGACATTTAAATGCTTTGCTTCTAGAAGAATAACCTAGAAATGTTCCTTCTTCACTTTTCTGATCAAACTTGCCATTTCTATCATCTTTATGAACATAGCATCTACTTCCAAATATTTTAAAATAACTAACATTAGGTTTCTTATCATACCATATTTCATATGGTGTCTTCAAAGTACCTTTCTTCAATTGAACTCGATTCAAGGTGTAAACTGCTGTGCTTATTGCTTCTCTCCAAAATGTTTGTGGCACCTTATTTTCAATCATCAGTGTTCTAGCACAATCCACAATAGATCTGTTTCTTCTCTCAGCTATTCCATTATGTTGTGGAGTTATCGGTGCAGAGACTTGTCTTTTAATACCATGATCATTGCAGAATAAGTTGAACTCATCAGATGTGAAATCTCCTCCTCTATCTGATCTAAGACATTTCAGTTGTCTTCCTATTTCATTTTCAACTCTTGCCTTGTACCATTTAAACATTTGAAAAGCTTCTAATTTTTCTTTTAGAAACATTAATGACATCATCCTTGAATAGTCATCCAGAAATAATATGAAATATTTATCACCATAATAACTTTGAACTTTCATAGGACCACAAAGATCAGTGTGCACTAGATCTAAAATTCCCTTAGAGGTGCAAGACTTACTTGTAAAGCTTGATCTTGTCATCTTACCCATCTGGCATCCTCGGGACATAGCATTCTTAGGTTTTTCAAGGCTCAGTAGACCTCTTACTCTGTGCTTCTTACTTATTTTGATCAGATTATCAAAATTTGCATGACAAAACCTTTTATGCCATAACCAGGTATCATCAATCTTTGCATACAAACACTTGTTCCGAGTTGAGTCAAGGTGAAATGTGTTACCTTTTGTTTGTGTCCCGGTAGTAGCCAACTTTCCGTTCTTGTCATGAACTTTGACAATTCCTTTCTGAAATTCTATTCGGTAACCTGTATTGTTTAGCTGTGCTACACTCAACAAATTGTATTTCAAACCTTCAACCCAATAAACATCATTGCATCTTGCATTGTCAAGAAGTGTTATAGATCCTTTACCTCTCACTGGACATGGTGCATCATTACCAAATCTGACATAGCCTCCATCATAATCTTCTATTATAACAAACTTGTGTTTATCTCCTGTCACATGATGTGACCATCCACTATCTATAATCCAAGAATCATTAGTGTTTATGTGAAATATTAGGGCTTTTTCTTCATACCTTTCTTCATCTAATCCATCTTTGATAGCCACATAAACTACTTCCTCTGTATTAGTCTCATCTGATTTATCATCATTAGATTCCTCATCAGCTATTAAACATGTCTTTCTATCTCTTTTTCTGAAATCTCGATGTTCTCTGTAATAATTATCCGTCTGTCTATCATCTCAGTAATCTCTCTTTTCAGTAAAATCTTTGTTAGGACAATTAGAAGCCATATGTCCTATCTTATCACAATTGAAACATTTCAAAGGTAGTTTTCCTTTATACTTACCTTTGCCTCTTGATAACCTTTTGGCTAATAGTGCTTCAAACTCTTCTTGCTTTCTGATTTCCTGATATAATTTGTGTACTTCTTCCATGTTCTTCTGAAATCTTTCACTTGCTCCACTATGATCTCCTTCAGAGTACTTATACTTTCTTTCATTGTAATCATTAGATTCATCAAGATGAAAAGAACTAAATGCAGATTCAACTTTATTTACCGAAGATCCACTGTTATCAAAATTACTTAACTCAAATGCATGTAGCTTACCAATAGTAGCATCTAAAGAAACTGGCGTATTGGGTATAGACCTCAATTCATTGATTGCAGAGACTTGGATTGCATAAGCTGGTAGAAGGGTTCTTAACAACTTACTTGTTATATCCTTTTCTTAACTAGTTCCACTTGCTCCTTTAATTTGATTGACAATCTCCTTTAGTCTTGTATTGTACTGAGTTATGTTCTCACCTTCATTCATCCTCATAGATTCAAGTTGTCCTCTTAGACTATCTACTTTTTCTCTTTGAACATGTTAATCTCCACCATATACTGATATGAGCTTATCCCACATTGCCTTTGCATCATTGCAGCCTTCTAGATCATTAAACTCTGAATCGGTCAATGCAGATGTTATTTCAATCATTGCTTGAATATGTTCTTGCTTCACCTTTATCTCTTCCATAGTTAATGGATAGGTGCTCGGTGTGACAAAATCACTCTCCAGATAGTATATAGCATATTCTCCAACTTCTGATAGATGTAGCTTCATCCTTTTCTGCCATGTAGAGAAACTTGACTTGTTCAGCTTCGGTGCATCCCTCTTATACATCTTTGGATCTTTAACCCAAGTGCCTTTAAACTTTCCTTCTGGAGTCCAATGCTCTGATACCAATTGATAGTTCTGATACTTAATATAAGTACAGATCCAATAGCCAACAAGATGAGATGGGGGGGGGAGTGAATCATACAAACTTAATCATCCATAAAAACATCAGATTCAACCTCAGTAACATATACTTCAATAATAAAACTAAAACTATTAAACATGCAAACTCAAAAGAATATAAACATCATAAACCTCATAACACCAGAATTAGCATGGAAACCCAAATAGGGAAAAACCACTGTGGGATTTCAGACCCACTAAGAAATATACTCTTCTAGAGTATGCTTGGTTAAAAGCAAATCCTGTTAAAGATTACAAACACATTGCTAGATGTGACCCGGTTAAGGGATTTCCCTTAGATCTATTAGGATCTTCACCTTGTTATAAGTGATCTTGTTAAAGGATTTCAAACACTCAATCAGAATGTCACCTTGCTAGAGGGTTTTACAAATAAGACTGCTAAGTCCACTCGGTTAAGAGATTTTCTGTCACTTTCACAAAATAACAGTAATAAAATCTATCTGCAACTTCACATCTAAAATGCTAAAGCAAATTCCTATTTGTTCAATACATTCTAGATATAGAACTAATTTGGTCTATCTGCTGGGCTTCTATACTCTGTTATTCTAACAGGTCTTCAAGCTGTGCTCAGTAATCACTATGTAGCATCCCTGTGCATACACTTGCCCGCATACATTGTTTATCAACAATTTCCTATATATAAACAATTAGGTAACCACTTAATCTCCTTGATCACATTTCCCATGATCAATCATAGCCATCAGATCTTTGATCTTGTCCAGGTTCAATGCATCTTTCGATCTAAAAACATTTTACCCTGCCTTGGAACTTGCATATTAGTATTGGAACTTGTGCTAGGGTATTGCGGTTCAATCTGAGCTATAGATCTCCATGCCAACTTTTCATTGCCTTAGATTCATTAACAAACTTCTTCCACGGCTCACCAATCATTTAATCAGTTCCAGCTCACCAGCTTCCTTCATTAAATAATGCATGCAAACATTTAATGCATTCTATTATAGCTCGGTTACAACTCGTTAAATACTAAACTTCACTCGATAGACATTCCACCTTCATTAACCGATAGCGATAACCTTAGGGTTTACCGACTAGGTTCTTTGCTTGATAACATAGTGTAGTATTAACCTTTACAATTTACAACATATGTATGATGTTAAAACAATCTAAAACATCATGATCTCATCATTGTCTGACTTGGTACTAGTTGCCCATTGAATACCTTATTCATCCCCTTATTCATCATATTCTTTCCTTTGTCTTTTATCGACATCTTTATACTCTTCAATTCATACTTCTCAAGATATGGAAACATCATACTAAATTAGAAAATCAATTTCTTGACATCAATGACAAAATAATAATATCAAGACAGTAAACATCCTTAATTAGTTATATCCATAATCATCAACAACCTCCTTCTCAATATCCTTATTGAAATGCCAACAATCTTCCATTGTCTGCTATAATGCTATATTGCCAACATTTTTCCCATTGGGTTTTTCTCTCTTTCCTTGTTTGTGGGAGATTGCATTTGCATTTGTACATGGGTAACTAACATGGCCTAGTAGTTGGGACCCATCTTGCATTGCTTAGTTGCATTGTAGACTTTAGTGCATTCCCCTAAGTTGCACTTAAGGTGGGGTGTTGGTGTAAATAATTATTCATCATGGATATTATTACACTATACTAAGTTTACTTAGGTACATGCATTTAATAGTAGTTTGGGTATGAGACACTTGGGTGTTTGTGCCATATTGGGATAGTGTGTGTAGGAAAATTTTGACCTTTTATGGTGTTGATCTTGTTGTTACACTCCACATTCAGTGGGTGATCCACCTCATGTGGACTATTATATTATTTCTCCTACCTACCTACAGCTATTTCCTATCTACCCTTGTTTCTTATTGAGCCACATGTCATGTTTGTGTGCTCACATATCCCTACCCTTGCCTATATAAGCAGGCTCATGTACATTGTTTGTACAGGCAATCAATCTATATCTTGTAATGATCTAGTTGATCATATTTTGCATCTTGATAGAATACAATTTATTCCTATCATCTATTTTGTCTCTTTTATTTGTGCTTTCTATTGCCTTTAGATCTTGGAAAAATATCACATGGTATTAGAGTTGGTCCATGTCTCACAACCATGATGATCTACAATGAGATCTTACATCTATATATATAAACCCTCGACCATAAACAATCAGGTTGGCCACCAGATAATAAACTGATTACATAATTACAAGCCATGTTAGCCTTAGGCCAAACAAGTAATATACAACTCATAAAACATCTCGAAAATACATCAATAGGTCCTATCACATGTTACATTAAAGTCGGTCCATAACCTAGATCAACCGGGACCAAGTATAGGGCCACATGCTTCAACAATAATATCCAACTACCAAGTCTCGAACATGATCACCAACAACATCCTGAAACTCCATCAAAAGCTACACCAACATCACTTATGCAATTCATCAAAGATCTCCATCAAAAGCTCTGCCGGTGAAACCCTAACTAGAACTAGAAACCAATCATCTAAGCAAGCAAGATAGCATCAAAACCAACTGACCAAATATGAGTATAAGTATCATGAACAAGCCAATTCCATCACCTGACTATACTGGAGCCTGCCAGATCATACCGGATTCAAGTTAACCATAAACAACTTAACCTACCAGGACCAAAAGGGTGTCGGTAAATCATCCAAACAACTAGTGTTGACATCAATGACAAAACATAAATGCAACACATAATCAATTCCACTAAATTGCCAACAATATCAATACTGATTGATTTTCATGATTGAGAGTAAAGGACATACACAAGTATAGGAATCCTAGTTTACATTTTCCAATCATATTTTGTCCTTCAACTGTATCTCCATATCATCAGCTGGTAACTAGATATTAATCATAGACATTTCTTCTCCCCCTTTGACAGAAATGCCAAAGTGAAGGTAAACTATTCTAGTTTTCATCCATACTTCACTGATCTACAATTAGCTGCTCCCCCTATGGAGTAGATCCATTCTTCACTAATCCTTCTTCAAGATTTTCAATGGGCTCTAGGATTGATGGCTTCCCTATCTTCTTAATTGACCTCATGTAGGGGTATGACCCCTAACTTACCTCTAAGGTAATCAAATGTAGCCTTAGACAAAGGCTTAGTAAAAATATGTGCCAGCTATTCTTTAGTGGAAACATGCTCCAATGACACATCCTTGCTTTGAACTTTCTCTCTCAGGAAATGATACTTTAGCTCTATATGCTTTGTCCTAGCATGCAACACCAAGTTCTTTGAAATATTTATAGCACTTGTGTTATCATAGAAAATTCTTACTGGTTCTGATATCTTCAGCTTGAAACCTTCAAATATATGTTTCATCCAGATTGCTTGGGTACAATTCATGTAAGATGCAACATACTCAACTTCTGCTATTGATTGAGAGATACAATTGTTTCTTGTTGCTTCAAAATACTAATCTGCCTCCAAGAAAAAATGCTCCTCCGATTGTACTCTTCATGTCATCAATATTGCCTGCCCAATCTGCATCGGTATAGACTTTTAAGTCAAAGTTTCCTGCATATGGATTCCACAATCCATAATCTATGGTGCCTTTCAAGTATCTAAAAATTATTTTGGTTGCAACCATGTGTGACTCCTTTGGGTTTTTCTGAAATATGGAAACCAATCCTACTACATGAGCAATGCCCGATCTGTTGTGGACAACATAATGTAGCTTACCTATCATGGATTTGTATTCCTTTTCATCAACTGGTGTAGAATCATTATCCTTTGACAATTTACAACCTGTAACCTAATGAATACTAAGAGGGGGGGTGAATTAGTATACCAAAAAATATTGTATTCAATCTTTTAAACAGTTTAGCAGATAACCGGTGCAACAGATTCACTAATAAACCAGTTAAGATAAGTGTGAACCAAATAGCAAACAAAGCATTCACCCACAAAAGCACAATCACCATAACACAAGATATTTGATGTGGAAACCCAAATGGGAAAAACCACGGTGAGCAGAAACTCACAAGTAACTATCTGCAGAATAGTAGCCAGACCAATTAAGGTCATACAATGTTCTTCACCAGAACAGATCTTGTTAGGAATCTAGATCTCTGTTAGGAGATAAGTCCTGTTAAAGACTACCTTGTTAAAGGATTTCAGATCCATAGTTGTGAACCACCTTGTTACAAGATTTACAAAGGCTTTGTTGGGCCTACCCAGTTAAGGGTTTCAGACTTGTCGAAGATATTAGTAATCAACAAGTGAGTGATCTAGATGCTAGCACAGTATGCTTAATTAGATCCTTGACAACTCATTGTTAATGCTTTTCAGCATTACTTCAGTCTTCAATATCTCCACACTCTGTCTCTTCACACAGACCTAATCTTCTCTTCAATGATCGCACATAACCTTTTCTCTATTCTATCTCTTACATGTGAAAACCCTAGACATGATGTCCTTATAAAGGAATCTGATTTCATGTCGGTCCAATAGAATTAGACTACAAGTTCCTAGGTATAGTGCATCTAGACACATTTGGTAACATGATGCAACCACACCGCCAAAGTGTCGATAGATGATAACTCATCACACATTATAGTAATACCAATTGGTAACTCATCACATATATATACCGATTAATACAATATATCGATTACTGGTTGTCAAAAATGAAGACTGTAAGATCGTAGTGTTCTAATCAAAAGTTAACTACCACTTGGGTCCTTCGTACCACTTGAGATCCTTGAACCACTTGGGGTCTTCATACCGCTTGGGATCTTCAGTCAATCTGTGACTGGTAAACCATCTTTTGCAAAATACCGATAGTCTAAAGACTATACATTCAATAATACACAATACCGGTTGGAACAATTACAGGTTGAGCATAACTCATACAACAAGAAAGTGTGTGTTTATCAATGACAATCAAAACATCATCAAAATTCCAACAATCTCCCCCTTTGGCATTGATGGCAACACTTAGGAAAATTTTGACATCTAAGTGTTTTTACAACAATAACACAAAAGATGCTACAATCAAAATTACTCCCCTTAAGCATATACACTACCCCTTTTGCAAAAAATACAAGTAAGTGCATAAACATTCACCAAAATTTTAATGTATGTACACTACTCCCCCTTTGCCAACAATGACAAAGTACTGCAAACTATCCTTTTTATAAAATATCATAGAGTAGATGTTCATGACAATAAGGAATGAAATTTCTCAAAAATAGATTTAAAGTTCTGCACAAAAATCTTCATGTCCAATGTCCATGACTCAAGTAGAGAGGTAGCAACCTCACTTTCAATCTTCATCTGAAATGCCAGTTCTTCCATTGCATCGATGGTACTCAGCTCTTGAGTTACCGTGATGAATTCCAAGTTGAGAAAACATCTCTGAAGAACCTACAGTTTTGGCAATAGGAGCAGTTGAAGCTCCTGCAAATCTTGAGTCCGGTTGTTGATCTCTAAGTCCATCTTGGCAGTCTAAGGCTGAAAATGATGAGCAGTTTGTCCATAGGTAGTGAATAAATCATAGGGAATCTTGAAGGTGCTAATATACTCTTGTAACTCTGATTGGAGTTGAGCTTTTTGTTTGAGCACATCTTCACAAAACAGATGCGGTTGGCAGATTTTAATCAAAAGTAATTTACCCTCACCCATAGCAACCCTAATATCATTTTACTGCTTCAGTAGTTGTGTCCCGAGTTCATTCATTTGATTGACTAAGGCAATACTGAGTGCCTTTTCATCGTTCTTCTTTGCAATTGCTTGAGCAACATCTTCCAAGCATTGTACCTGGTCCTCTACTATGGTACAAAGAAGTTTGAGCTTGGATAGAGAGGATTCGGTACTGGGGAGGTTAGTACCAAGAATTAGACTGGTAAGGGTGTCAACTGCAATTTATATGAAATCCCATTCTTTATTCTTCCGCAATTCTTCCAATCTCTCCTATGCAAGTTTGATGCCTCAAAGTAGCTCAGACTCATCTGTTGATTGAGTTAGACATGCAAAAGTTCGATCAATAGGACTGGTGGAGTCAACCTGCTTGGTTTGATCACCAGTTTCCTTAGGAGTCTTCCCTCCTTCTTTGGTCTTGAACTCTACTTGTTTTCTCTTCTCTGCTTCCTTCTCCTCTTCCACTATTTTCTTTTGTTCTTCTTTCTTCTTCTCTGACTCTTTCTTTTTCTCCTCTTCTTGTTTCTTCTCCATTTATTCCTTCTTCTTATCCTCTTCCTACTTTTTCTTCTCTTCCTCCTTCTTCCTTTCTTCTTCTTTCTTCTTCTCTTCTTCTTTTCTCTTATCTTCTTCTCTCTTCTTCTCTTCTTCTTTTCTCTTATCTTCTTCTTGCCTAGCTTTTTCCTCTTGTTCTTTCTCTGCTTTCTCTTTGTCCTATTTCTATTTCTCGGCTTTTTCTTTGTCAGGAGTGACATCCTCATTATCTAGTGCATTAACATCAATAGGGTCAATTTGTTCTGTCACTCTTTCACCTTGACTATCAAATACCTCATCTAGTTTGTCTGGGGATAGGTCAGGTTCTTGATCAGCCTTCTTAGTGGCTTCAGATACTCATTGTATTTTGACAACAACTTTAACATGTATGTGTGTATCCTTTTCTACTTTAGAATTTTTACCTTCTAGTAACCTGAGTTGCCTCCTGCTCATAAAGAAGATGCCTTTGTTCTTATCCATAATTTCAAATAACTCAGAATTTGAAGCATCAGGAAAGTATTGTGCAAATTTTTTCTCTCTGATCTCTTTTTCTTTTTCAATGGCAATGCACCATTTATTATCCAAAGAATTATACAAAGAATATGGAGTAACAGATTTAATCTCAGAAGGCGACCGATCATTAACACATAAATATTTAATGACATCCTGTTCTACCTCCTCTTTCTCACTATCATTAAAGTCATCAAAATGTTCTTTTACGTTATCAAGCAATTTCCTTCTAATATTCTTTATTTTCCTTTGATAGTGTGTCATTGGTTTATAAGAGGAAATATCTATATTTACCAGTGCAGAAGTTGCAGGTACATTACCGGTAGACTTCGGCTTTTTGTCTTCTTTATTTGAATCTCCGGTTCAGTGTCTTCTGACTCCAGTGAGTGAGTCTTGGATTTCCACTTCCTCTCAAATACTTTTGCTAGAATAATCTCAGGTTTCTTTTTGGCCGGTGACCACTTGGTCACTTTTGGACTGGCAGATGTAACTGGTGGACATATTGATGGCACCGCTTTGCCCTTTTTCTGCTTTGGTTCCTCAATCGGTGCGACTCTCTTTAAGTAGGTATCGGTTATTTTCTTCTTTGCATCCAGTGTTGAGGCAAGTAGGGTAGAGGCATACTTGATCAATAAGTCATTCACCACTTCATACCCCATAGGGCCAACTACTTCCTTTCTTGATTCTACAGCTTCCATTATGCAGTCATCTATCCTTATTGTGAAGTAGATGTTATCTTCATACTTCTTCACAATATCACCAGATATCCTCATTCTTTGGCTCATCTTTCATTTGAATTCATCAAAATATTTACCTAGAACCTCAAGATATGTAGTTCCCACTACTTGTAGACTCTCTTTAATCTATCTAGAAACCAGTAGGTCAGTAGACCATTGAACATCAACTACTCTAGGGAGATAACCTTGAAAGTAGAAGAATAGACCGACCAAAAGTTGGCCAAACTTGAACCTTAGTGATTTATCATGTTTGATGGGTTTCAGATTCACCAACAATTGCTTCTGTAAGTAGGTACATAGGTCAAATTTAGTATCTTCCTTGATCATCCTGTAAGCAGCATTCACCGCAGCAGCAAGGATAGAATTCATTTTGCTGGCATAAAATATCCTATAACCAATCACCATGCAAGTGTATTTCACCAGATCATCAAAAATGGTGTTGATGGTCATTGCCCGTTGGTCACTCACAGAACCAGTGAGCTTGGTCATTTTAGTTTTGGTGACCTTTCATAGAGCTGGTACTTCTCCAACATTGCAGAATCTGGTGACATCATGAATCGCTTCCGATGTGATGTCATGTGTCTACTCGAGATACATCTTGTCACCATGCACTGTGCTGAGGATAATGCAAATATGTTCTTCTGTAAATTCTTCCAGAAAGTATACTGCATTGTGTAGTTTCATCTTCTTGAGGATGCTATACTCTGGTTTGATCTTTTTGTCATCTCCACAGAATAGACTTAGCTAGGAGTGAATTACTAGGGATCCTAGGTCTTCCAACTTATAGTCTATATACCCTGAAATATCTTCCTCAATAATGACTCTGACAGGAATTTGAGATAGGGCATTGTATCTCATTTTCTTTTGAAGAAACTCAGGTGTATCTTTAGGTGCACTAGAACTAGAATGCGATGCAAAAGCTGTAACCAAATGATAAGAAAGAATTTCAGAAAATATCTTCACAATCTGAATTTTAGGTTTTCCAATATCACGCACAGTACACCACTTCGGTTGCTAGTTCACTGCTTAGTGTTCTTCACTGATTGCAAGATTTCACACACAATTTCTCCAAATGCCAAACAAGTTGCTCTGGTTGCTCTGCTCTTGAAAATTCTTCTTCCGAAAACAAATAAGTGAGAATGATGATGAAAATCCCTTTTAAACAAACTCTTATCTACCATAATAAATGCATCACTACTAGGGCACAAACCCTAATTTTGCCTTTACTGCTTCAAATCTTCTGTCGATTGATGAGTAACATATACCAATGACAGTCTTTACTGGTATAAACTAGGGGTTCAAAATATTTCACCGATATGTTCCCCCTAAGCTTTATGAAGCTCAGTTTGTCGGTTCAGAGACTTCCACACTAGGTGCAGAAGCAGGTTCATCCTGTGACTCTTCTTCTGATTTCTTTTTCCAAGTTTTATTCATTTCCACCTGAATGATTTCAACATTAATCTTCCCTTCTGGAGTGATCGATATATCACGTGATAGGTTCTTTCTCAGTCTGCAAGTTTTGGCAGTGTGTCCTGATTTGTTGCAATGATAACATACCATTCCAGGTGTTCTCCATGGTCCGTTATTCATACTTCCATTCTTCCTTTTGCATGTTGCAGAAATGTGACCACTACCACGATAGATCAAACAATTTTCTTTCCAACTAGTTACGGCTTGATAACCAACTGACCGATGGTCATAGGTATTGTATCGGTTGGGATTCCAGTTCACAGGAAGATCCGAAATAACTCCTTGAGTCCTTGGATAATATCTCCCAGTGTTGTATAAAACTGACCTGCATTCAAATTCTCTATGCCCAAACTTGTTGCATTCATAACAATTTCCATTGAATCTATTGGATCTAGGCATATTGTTTTGAAAATAAGGAAAATTGTTGTAGGCCATGCTTCTACACACATTGGCTGTATGTCCTTCTTTCAGACAATTAAAGAAAATAGGTTTAAATTTTTGCTTACCTTTATCCTTGGATGTCGGTTGCTTCTTTGATGCTTCAGCTTTTGTTCCAGAGGTCTCACCTTCCTCATACCTAGAGAAACCAAGTTCAGTGGTATTCTTTACTAGCTTTGCCGATTCTAGCTTTTACTCTAGCTTAGCAGTACTTTGATTGAATTTGGCAAGTATTTCCTTTGACTCAGTAAGTTCCTTGGAAATAGCAGCATTGGATTCCATCAAGGTTGCATTCTCAGAAATAGCCATGTTTAGTTCACCTTGTATTACTTCTTTTTCCACTTTACTCTCCTAGAGATGAGCGGTAAGGGTACTGATTTCTTGCTTCAGCTTGGAGATCTCATGATCTTTGTGTTTTACCAGATCTTTAGCTTTCCTTCTGTTCTCAAGCTCCTGACTCATTTTGATAGTCAGTCCTTCCAACTCCCTTCTCAGATTGACTTTAGATTCATTTAGTTTTTCAACTTCGTCAGCTAGGGCATCCATGTCAGCTTCATCAGAAGAGCTATTTTTAGTGAGTTCCATCAGTTTCTCAACATGCTCTCTTCTCTTGGCCAAAGAGGCTTTATACTTGACTTTGAGTTCATCATAGGCTCTCTTAGTCTAAGTGAGATGATGAGTAAGTTCCCTCACATTGTATTCCCCAATATCTCCTTCCAAGTGGTTAGAATTATAGAAAGGTTGGCTCTGATACCAATTGATGAATACTAAGAGGTGGGGTGAATTAGTATATCAAAAAATACTGTAAACAAACTTTTAAACAATTTAGTAGATAATCGGTGCAACAAATTCACTAATAATCTGGTTAAGATAAGTGCAAACCAAATAGCAAACAAAGCATTCACCCACAAAAGTACAATCACCATAACACAAGATATTTGATGTGGAAACCCAAATGGGAAAAACCACGGTGAGCAAAAACTCACAAGTAACTATCTGCAGAATAGTAACTAGACCGGTTAAGGTCATACAATGCTTTTCACCAGAACATATCCTGTTAGGAATCTAGATCTCTGTTAGGAGATAAGTCCTGTTAAAGACTACCTTGTTAAAGGATTTCAGATCCACAGTTGGGAACCACCTTGTTAGAGGATTTACAAAGGCTTTGTTGGGCCTACCCGGTTAAGGGTTTCAGACTTGTCAAAGATATTAGTAATCAACAAGTGAGTGATCTAGATGCTAGCACAATATGCTTAATTAGATCCTTGACAGCTCATTGTTAATACTTTTCAGCATTACTTCAGCCTTCAATATCTCCACACTCTGTCTCTTCACACAGACCTAATCTTCTCTTCAATGATCGCACATAACCTTTTCTCTATTCTATCTCTTACACGTGCAAACCCTAGACATGATGTCCTTATAAAGGAATCTGATTTCATGTCGGCCCAATAGAATTAGATTACAAGTTCCTAGGTATAGTGCATCTAGACACATTTGGTAACATGACGCAACCAGACTGCCAAAGTGTTAGTGGATGATAACTCATCACACATTACAGTAAAATCAGTTGGTAACTCATCACAGATATATATCGATTAATACAATATACTGATTATCAGTTGTCAAAAATGAAGACTAGAAGATCATAGTGTTCCGATCAAAAGTTAACTACCACTTGGGTCCTTCGTATCGCTTGAGATCCTCGAACCGCTTGGGGTTTTCATACCACTTGGGATCTTCAGTCAATCTGTGACTGGTAAACCATCTTCTGTAAAATACCGATAGTCTAAAGACTATACATTCAATAATACACAATACCTGTTGGAACAATTACCGATTGAGCATAACTGATACATCAAGAAAGTGTGTGTCTATCAATGACAATCAAAACATCATCAAAATGCTAGCATAACCATTGGTGTTCCAACTGGTTTATAGTCTCCCATTCCAAAATTTCTTAACACTTCCTTCACATACTTGGATTTTGTGATAAAAATACCTTCCTTCATATGTTGGATTTGCAAACCTATGAAATTTTTTATCTCACCTAACAGTGAGATCTCAAACTCATTTTTCATTTCATTAGCAAAATCACAACACATATCATCATTTCCTACAAATATGACATCATCAACAAATACCTCACTTACTAGTATCTTATCTCCTTTTTTCTTGAGATATATATTACTATCTTCACTGGTTCTTTGAAAACCTATCTTTACTAAGTGAGAGTGCAATCTTTCATACAATGCTCCTGGTGCTTGTTTCAATCCATAAAGTGCCTTATGTAACTTGCAGTCCATATCCTTTTCTTCAGTCAATGCATAACCATCTGGCTATTCTATGTAGACTTCTTCCAATATTCCATTTAAAAATGATGACTTAACATCCATCTGATATACTTTAAATCCTTTGTATGTAGCAAATGCAAGTAGAGTCCTCACTCCTTTCAATCTTTCTACTGGTGCAAATGTCTCACCATAATCTTCACCTTTCTCTTGTGCATATCCTTTGCATACTAATCTAGCTTTATTCTTGACCACTACTCCATCTTCATTCATTTTGTTTCTGAATACCCACTTTCTACCTATTACATTCTTGTTCTTCGGTCTAGGTACCAATGACCAAGTATCATTCTTCTCTATCTAGTCAAGTTCTTCTTCCATTGCCTTGATCTAGTCTTCATCTCCAAATGCTTGTTTTTCAGTTCTAGGCTCAATGGTGGAGATCATACATGAGTTTTCTCTATGCCTTGTGTTGGTATTTTGATGATGATTAGTTGTGATTGTCATTGATGGACACACACTTATTTGATGTATGAGTTATTCTCAACCGGTAGTTGTTCCAACCAGTATTGTATGTCATTAATATGTATAGTATTTATTTGTTAAAGACTATTGGTGTTTTACAGAAGATTCTTACCAGTCACAACATGACCAAAGACCGCAAGTGATATGAAGATCTCAAGCAGAATGAAGAACCTGAGCGGTAATTAATTATTCCAAATTTTCCAGTCTTCACTTGTCAACCGGTAATCAGTATACTTTGTTAACCGGCATAGTTGTAATGTGTGATGAGTTATCATCCACTGACACTTTGGCAATGTTTCTGTGTCGTGTTACCAGATGTGTCTAGATGCACAGTACCTAGGAAATTGTAGTCTAATCTTATTGGATTGACATAAAATCAAGTTCCTATATGAGGACATCATGTCTAGGGTTTTAGAGTAGTTGTTGTGTGCAAAAGCTAAAAAGAAGATTAGTTCTGTGTGAGAAAAGGTCTCTCACAATAAAGATAGAGTGTGAAATATAGAAAACTGAAGTAATGTTGGAATGCATTAACAAGGAGCTGCCAAGGATCTAATCAAGAATTTTGTGCTATTGTCTAGATCATTCACTTGTTGATTACTAATATCTTTGATAAGTCTGAAACCATTAACCGGGTAGGCCCAGCCAAGCCTATTGAAAATCCTCTAACAAGGTGGTTCATAGTTGTGGATTTGAAATCCTCTAATAGGGTAGTCTTTAGCAGGACTTATCTCCTAACAGAGATATGGATTCCTAACAGGATCTGTTCTGGTGAAGAACGTTGTAAGGCCTTAACCGGTCTGGTTACTATTCTATAGATAGTTGACTTGTGAGTTTTACTCACTGTGGTTTTTCTCATTTGGGTTTCCAAGTCAAAACATCTTGTGTTATGGTGATTGTGCTTCTGTGGGTGAATTCTTTATTTCCTATTTGGCTTGTTTATATTTTAACCGGTTTATTATTTAATATGCTACACCGGTCTGGAGTTAAACGACTTAAGAGTTTGTTTAAGTTTTTGTGTATACTATTTCACCCCCCCTCTTAGTATTCATCAATTGGTATCAGAGCCAACCTTTCTATAAGTCTAACCACTTGGAAGGAGATATGGGGGAATACAGCATGAGGGAACTCACTCACCATCTTACTGATTCTGAGAGAGCCTATGATGAACTCAAAATCAAGTATAAAGCCTCTTTAGCCAAGAGAAGAGAACTTGCTGAGCAATTGATGGAATTTACTAAAATTAGCTCTTCTGATGAAGCAGACATGGAAGCCCTAGTCAGAGAAGTGGAGAAACTAAATGAATCCAAAACTAACCTAAGGAGGGAGTTGGAGGACTGACTATCAGGATGAGTCAGGAGCTAGAAAACAAAAGAAAAGATGAAGATTTGGTAAAGGACAAGGAGCATGAGATCTCTAAGTTGAAACAAGAAATCGGTACCATTACTGCCTATCTGCAGGAGGGTAAAGAAGAGAAAGAAGAAATACAAGATGAACTGAATGCAGCTATTTCTCAGAATGAATCTTGATGGAAACCAATGATGCTCTTTCCAGGGAACTTGTTGAGACAAAGGAGATACTTGCTAAGTTCAATCAGAGTGCTGCTAAGTTGGAGCAAAAGCTGGAATCGGTGAAGCCATCAAAGGATACCACTAGACTTGGTTTCTCTGGATATGAGGAAGGTGAGACCTTTGGAACCAAGATTGATGCACTAAAGAAGCAATCGACACCTAAGAACAACAACAAGAGTAAAGGTAAGCAAAATTTTAAACTTGTTTGCTTTAACTATCTTTTAAAAGGACATACTGCCAATGTATGTAGGAGAAAAGCTTACAATAAATTTCCTTAATTTCAAAACAATGTGGCTAGATCTAGTAGATTTAATGGTCACTGTTATGCATGCAACAAATTTGGGCATAGATCTTTTGAGTGCAGGTCAGTTATGAACAACTCTGGAAGTTATCACCAACAACTAAAGGAGTTGTCCCAGAGCTTTCTATGAATCGGAACCCAAACCAATACAGAACCTATGACCACCAGTCAAATGGTTATGGAGTGGCAACCAATTGGAGAGCAACCTATTTTATCTGTCGTGGTAGTAGTCACACTGCTGCAACATATAGAAGGAAGAATGGAAATGTGAACACCGGACCATGGAGAACACCTGGAATGGTATGCTATCATTGCAACAAACCGGGACACACTACCAGAGCATGTAGATTGAGAAAGAATTTATCGGGAGACATACCAATCAACCCAGAAGGGAAAATTGATGTTGAAACCATTTAGGCAGATATGGATAAAACTAGGAAAAATAAATCTGAAGAGAAGCCACAAGATGTACCAGTTTTCGCACCCAATGTGGAAATCCCTGAACCAGCAAACTGAGCTTCGAGAAGCTTAAGGGGAACATATTGGTAAAATGTTTTGAACCCCCGAAAGTATATCGGTAAAGTACCTTTATCGGTATTTGTTACCTATCAACCGACATAAGAAATGAAGCGGTAAAAGGTAAAGTTAGGGTTTGAGCCCTAATGATGATGCATTTATTATGGTAGGTGGGAGCATGTTTAAAAGTGACTTTTGTCATCATTTTTACTTAGCTATTTTCAGAGGAAAATTTTTCTAGGCTTGAGCAGTGCAACCAAAGCGATTTATCTTGCATTTGAAAGAATTCAGAAAGGAATCTTGCACAAGATTTTGTAGCCACTTCAAGCTATCAGTGTGGAAGTCAAAGTGGTAAACAAGCTTCCAAAGAAGTGTGTTGTTCTCGACAACGACAAACCCTAGTTTGGAGTGTGAAGGTATTTCTCGTTGAAACATTCTTGTCATTTGGAATCTTCTATATATGGCTTCTGCATCTAAAATCCCCTCTAGTTCTACTGAACCTGAGGATGCACCTGAGTTTCTTAAAAAGAAGATGAAATATAATGCCCTATCTCAAATTGCTGTCGGAGTCATTGTCGAAGGTGATGTTTTAGGATATATTGATTGTAAACTAGAAGACCTAAGGTCCCTAGTGATTCATTCCTAGCTGAGTCTATTCTGTGGAGATGATAAGAAGATTAAACCTGAATACAACAAAATAGAGAAGAATAAATTACATAATGCAGTATATTTTCTCAAAGAATTTATAGAAGAACACATCAAGATTATCCTTAGTAGGGTTCATGGTGATAAGATGTACCTTGAGAGAATCCATGATATTACACCAGAGGCAATTCATGTCGTGACCGGTTTTAGTAATGTTGGGGAAGTCCCCGTTCTTCGAAAGATCACCAAAACCAAAGTGACAGAGCTCACCAGTTCTGTGATTGACCAACGGACAATGACTGTCAATTGCCATTAAAGATGATTTGGTGAAATATGCATGTATGGTAATCAGGTATAGAATATTCTATGCTAGCAGAATGAATTCTGTTCCTATAGCTACGATGCAGGCCACTTATAGGATGATCGAGGAGAATGCAGAATGTGACTTATGCACCTGTATGCAGAAACAACTCATAGATAACCCGAAGTCGATCAAATCGGACAAAACCCTAAGGTTTAAATTTGGTCAACTACTTGTCGATTTATTTTTCTACTTTCAAGGATGTTTTCCTAGAGTCAGTGATATTCAATGGTCAAGTGACCTACCAGTTTCCAGACAAATAAAGGAGAGTCTGTAAGTAGTGCGAACTGCATATCTAGAGACTCTGAATAGATATTTTGATGAGTTCAAACTAAAGATGAACCAGAGAATGAGAATATCTGGTGATCTAGTTAACAAATATGAAGATGATATCTATTTTACAATCAAAATAGATCACTGCATAATGGAAGCGATCGAACCCAGAGAAGATGTAGTTGAGCATATGGGGTATGAAGTGGTAAATGATATACTGACAAGGTATGCCTCTACCCTACTTACTTCACCACTAGATCCCAAGAAAAAGAGGACTGATACTTACTTAGAAAGGATCAAACCTATTGAGGTACCAAAGTAGAAAAAGAATAAAGTAGTACCATCGGCATTGATATCGATTACATTTGTTGCCAATCCTAAAGTGACCAAAAGGTCACCAACTAAAAAGAAACTGAAGGCTATTCCGAAAAAGGTATTTGAAAGGAAGAGGAAAACCAGGAATAACTCACCAGATTCAGAAGGTACTGAATCAAAGGTAGAAATGAAAAAGACAAGGCTATCAAGCAAGAAGACAAAGTCAACCAGTAATGTACCAGCAACCTCTACACAAGTAAATATAGATTTTTTCTCTTACAAACCTATGACACATTGTCAAAGGACCATGACAAATATTAGAAAAAACATTCTTGATTATTTAAAAGAATATTTTGATGATTTCAATGATAGTGAATGATGAATACTAAGAGGGGGGGGTGAATTAGTATGCCCAAACTCTTAAACAAACTCTTAAGCAGTTTAACTGTTAACCAGTGTAGCAGTTTAAACAATAAACCAATTAAAACATAAATAAGCCAAACAACAAATAAAGCATTCACCCACAAAAGCACAATCACCATAACACAAGATGTTTTGACGTAGAAACCCAAATGGGAAAAACCACGGTGAGTAAAACTCACAAGTCAACTATCTACAGAATAGTAACCAAACTGGTTAAGGCCTTACAATGTTCTTCACCAGAATAGATCCTATTAGGAATCCAGATCTACGTTAGAAGATAAGTCATGTTAAAGACTACCCTGTTAGAGGATTTTAGATCCACAACTGTGAACCACCTTGTTAGAGGATTTACAATAGGCTTGGTTGGGCCTACCCAGTTAAGGGTTTTAGACTTGTCGAAGATATTAGTAATCAACAAGTGAATGATCTAGATAGTAGCATAGAATGAGATCCTTGGCAGCTCCTTCTTAATGCATTCCAGCATTACATCAGTCTTCTATATTTTCACACTCTCTATCTATGTTATGTGAGATCTTTTCTCGCACAGACCTTATCTTCATTCACACATTACACACACTAAAACCCTAGACATGATGTCCTCATATAGGAACCTGATTTCATGTTGGTCCAATAAGATTTAGATTATAATTTCCTAGGTACAGTGAATCTAGACATATTTGGTAAAACGGCATAGAAACACCGCCAAAGTATTGGTGTATGATACCTCATCACACATTATACCGATTAACAAAGTATACCAATTACCGGTTGACAAGTGAAGACTGGAAAACTTGGAACATAGTGTTCCAATCAAAAGATTAACTATTGCTCGGGGTCTTCATTTTGCTTTCAGATCTTCATAATGACATGGAATACTGGTTGGAATGGTTACCGGTTGAGTATAACGCATACATTAATAAGTGTGTGTCCATCAATGAAAATCACAACTAATTATCACCAAAATACCAATAGTGAAAAGGAGGATGTTGAACAAGAACTTATTAAATATTTATGTATCAATGATCGGTCACCTTCCAAAATTAAATCAATTACTTCTAAATCTTTGTATGATTCTTTGGACAACAAATGGCGCATTGCCATTGAAAAGGAACAAGACATCAGGGAGAAAATGTTTGCGCAATATTTTCTAGATGCCTCACATTCAAAATTGTTTAAAATTATTGATAAGTACTAAGGCATTTTCTTCATGTGAAGAAGAAGGCTTCAACTACTTAGAGGCAAAACTTCTGAGGTGGAAAAAGACACCCATTTGCAGGTTAAAGTCGCTGTCAAATGCAACAAGTATCTGAAGCTAATCAGCAGGATGAGCAAGAACCTGACCTATCCACAGCCAAATCGGATGAAGTCTTTGACAATCTGGGTGAAAGAATTGCAAAACAAAATGAACCCATTGATGTTGATGCATTGGATATTGAGGATATCACTCCAGACAAAGAAAAAGATGAAAATGAGAGAATGGAGAAAGAAAAGGATGGGCATGCGGAAAAAGAGAAATAGGAAAAAGAGAAAGCGGAGAAAGAAAAGGAAGAGAAAAAGCAAGTGAAGAAAGTGAGACAAGAAGAGAAGAGGGAGGAAGAAGAAAAGAAGAAGGAAGAGGAGAAGAAGAAGGAAGAAAAGAAGGAAGAAGAGAAAAAGAAGGAAGAAGAGAAGAGGAAGGAAGAAGAGAAGAAGAAGGAGGAAGCAGAGAAGAAAAAGGAAGAGGAGAAAAAGAGGGAAGAAGAGAAGAAGAAAGAAGAGGAGAAAGTGAAGGCCACCATGGTAGCCCAAGAAAAAGAAGAAGAGAAGAAGAAAAGACAAGCAGAGATCAAGGAAAAATAAGGAGGACAAACTCCTAAGGCAACCGGAGATCAAGCCAAGCAGGTTGATCCCACCAGTCACACTGATTTAACTCTTGCCTGTCTAACTCAATTAGTTGATGAGACTGAGCTACTACGGAGCATTCAACTAGCATAGGAGAGATTGGAAGAACTAAGGAAAAAAGAAAGAATAGGATGTCATTCAGTTTGTTGTTGACACCCTTTCTAATCTAATCCTCGGTACTAACCGACCCAGTACCGATTCCTCGCTGGCCAAGCTCAAACTTCTTTGAATAGTAGTGGATGACCAGGTACAATGTTTGGAAGATGTTGTCCAAGCCACTGCAAATAAAAACCATGAAAAAGCACTCAAAGCTGCCTTAGTAAAGCAAATGGATGAAGACAGGGCAAAAAAGATAAAGCAAAAAGATGATATAAGTTCAGCTATGGGTGAAGGTAACCTACTCTTAAGTAAAATCTATCAACCTCACCTATTTTGTGAAGATGCTCTGAGACAGAAGACTCAACTCCAATCGGAATTATAGACATATATCAGCAACTTCAAACTGCCCTATGATTTGTTCACAGTATATGGACAAATTGTTCATACTCACCACCATCAGATTACAAAGCTTGACTCACAGATCTACAATCAAACTCGAGATCTACAGGAGCTCCAGTTGCTCCTATTGCCAAAATTACAGATTCTTCAGAAGTGCTTTCTAAACTTGGAGGCTATTACTATGACACAGGAGATGAGCACCATCGATGCAATGGAAGAATTTGCCTTCCAAATGAAGACTGAGAGTGAAATTTCTGCCTCACTTCTTGAGTCAAGGTCTTCAGACATGAAGAATTTTTTGCAAAACTTTAAATCTCTTTTTGAGAAGTTTTACTCCTTATTGTCTTGAACATATACTCTGTTTTTATCTTATGCAAAAAAAACGGGGAATATTTTGCATTACTTTGTCATTGTTAGCAAAGGGGGAGTAGTGTATATTAAAATTTTGGTGAGTATTACAATTTCATGCACATACTTGTTTTGCAAAAGGAGTAGTGTATATGCTTAGGGGGAGTAATTTTGATCATGGCATCTTTTTTTTGTAATCACTTAGATGTCAAAATTTTCCTAAGTGTTGCCATCAATGCCAAAGGGGGAGATTGTTGGTATTTTGATGATAATTAGTTGTGATTGTCATTGATGGACACACACTTATTTGATGTATGAGTTATTCTCAACCGGTAGTTGTTCCAACTGGTATTGTATGTCATTAATATGTATAGTCTTTGTTTGTTGAAGACTATTGGTGTTTTACAAAAGATTCTTACCAGTCACAACATGACCAAAGACCACAAGCGGTATGAAGATCTCAAGCGGAACAAAGACCCTGAGCGGTAGTTAATTATTCCAAATTTTCTAGTCTTCACTTGTCAACCGGTAATCAGTATACTTTGTTAACCAACATAGTTGTAATGTGTGATGAGTTATCATCCACCGACACTTTGGTGATGTTTTTGTGTCGTGTACCAGATGTGTCTAGATGCACTGTACCTAGGAAATTGTAGTCTAATCTTATTGAATTGACATAAAATCAAGTTCCTATATGAGGACATCATGTCGAGGGTTTTAGAGTAGTTGTGTGCGAAAGCTAAAAAGAAGATTAGTTCTATACGAGAAAAGGTCTCTCACAATAGAGATAGAGAGTGTGAAATATAGAAGACTGAAGTAATGCTAGAATGCATTAACAAGGAGCTACCAAGGATCTAATCAAGCATTTTGTGCTACTAGATCATTCACTTGTTGATTACTAATATCTTTGACAAGTCTGAAACTCTTAACTGGGTAGGCCCAACTAAGCCTATTGAAAATCCTCTAACAAGGTGGTTCATAGTTGTGGATCTAAAATCCTCTAACAGGGTAGTCTTTAGCAGGACTTATCTCCTAACACAGATTTGGATTCCTAATAGGATCTATCTAGTGAAGAACATTGTAAGGCCTTAACCGGCCTGACCTTAACCGATCTGATTACTATTCTACAGATAGTTGACTTGTGAGTTTTACTCACCATGGTTTTTCCTATTTGGGTTTCCACATCAAAACATCTTGTGTTATGGTGATTGTGCTTTAGTGGGTGAATTCTTTATTTTCTATTTGGCTTGTTTATGTTTTAACTGGTTTATTGTTTAATCTACTACACCAGTCTGTAGTTAAACAACTTAAGAGTTTGTTTAAGTTTTTGTGTATACTAATTCACCCCCCCCTCTTAGTATTCATCACCTTGTTCTTGTTAGCACACCTACATTCTTGTCTCCAATAATCTGATCGGGGCTATTATTGAGTCTAACATACCTTGGAATAACATGATCTTGATTTACAGGTGATTCTTCTTCTTCACTTTCTTCATCTTCTATTGGACCTTCTTGTTCTAGTTGAACTATGGCTTCTATGTTCTATTCTCCAACTTCTGGCTTTACCGGTTCCAGTTCCAAAAACATTTTGTTAGGTTCTTCTTCTTCCTTCTCCTTGCTAGTTTCTTCTAATTTTTCAAGAAATTCATCAACTCGGGCATTGACACTTTCAATGATCTTCTTAGTCCAGTTTTTGTAGCACTTGTAAGCTTTTCTCTTGGTGGAGTAACCAAGAAATATGCCTTCATCACTTTTGGAATCAAACTTACCAATATAATCACTCCTTTTAATAAAACATCTGCTACCAAATATTTTGAAGTAACTGACATTAGGTGATCTACCATACCAGTATTCATAGGGTGTTTTGTCTTTACCTCTTTTAACCAATATCTGGTTCTTTGTATAAACAATTATGTTAATATCTTCTCTCCAAAATGTCTTAGCTACACCTCCTTGAATTAGCATAGTCCTAGCAACTTCAACTATTGACCGGTTGTTCCTTTTTGTAATACCATTATGTTGTGGTATCCTTGGTGGAGATAGTTGCCTCTTGATTATATTGTTTTCATAGTATCTAGTGAATTCCTCTGAAGTAAATTCACCACCTTGATTGGTTCTTAAGCATTTTATCTTCTTTCCACTTTCATTCTCAACCAAGGCTTTGAAGGCCTTAAATTTTCTGAAAGCTTATGTCTTGTCTTTCAAGAATGTGACCCAGATCATCCTTGAGCAGTCATTGGTAAATATCATGAAATACTGATATGCTTGAATACTCCTAGTCCTCATTGGTCCACATAGGTCAGTATGAACCAAATCTAGCAAACATTCAACTGAGAAAGATTTTCTCTTGAAGGTTGAGGATGTCATTTTCCCTAACTGACATTCCTTGCACAAAGCATTCACCAATTTGTCCAACTATGACAAACCTCTTACTAATTTTGACTTGCTGACTCTTACAATGTTGTCAAAATTCACATGGCAAAACCTCTGATACCAAAGCCAACTATCTTCAACTTCTGCAATCAAACAACTATTGATTTTAGAGTTTAAGTGAAACAAGTTACCTCTGGTTTGTTACTCGGTTGCAGTCAGTTCACCTTTTCTTCCAAAGATCTTGCAAACTCCATTCTTGAATTTTAACGGGTAACCTTTGTCATTGAGTTGAGCAACACTCAAAAGATTGTGTTTTAGACCTTCAACCTAGTAGACATCATCTACACTACTCTTACCATTCAAGGAGATCGATCCTTTTCCTTTCACCATGCAGGGTAAGTTGTTCGTAAATCTCACAACACCTCCATCAAATTCTTCCAATGTAAGAAACTTACTTCGATCACTGGTCATGTGGTGTGAACAACCACTATCTATAATCCAATCATCTGAACTATCCAAGTGAGAAACCAATGCCTTTTGATCTGATATCTCTTCTTTGATAGCAACAAAGACAATGTCCTCATTTACATCACCCTCAGATTCATCATCTATAATGCCTCCATCAACTGCAATAAGACAATTTATTTTTCCTTTTCCTTTGAACTTCCTAGAATCTCTCTTGTTTTTCCTCATTATCTCCATTAGGACAGTTAGCAGCAATATGTCCTATTCGGTTACATGCAAAACATTTTAGTGGTAGTTTACCTCTACACTTACTGGTACCTTTGGGTAACCGCTTGGCCAATGATGCTTCAAGTTCCATTAGACTATCATCATCATCTACATTTCTGCTAGATCTGGATTCTTGATTGTAACTAGCTTCTCTGCTTTTCGTTACTGGTGGGGTTGAGATTGGAGCTTTAAATGTAGATTTTGGCCTCTGAACACTTCCATCAAAACCATTTAATTCAAAAGCAGTCAGTTTACCAATGATAGAGTCAAGAGTTACCTTTGTCTTGTCAATAGATTTGAGTTCTGGAATAGCTACAACTCAGATAGCGTAGACTGGTAGAAGGGTTCTCAACACCTTGCTAACCACAGTGGCATCCTCCACTATACCTCCAACACTTTTGATTTCTCCAACAATCTCCTTGATTATCGGACCATATTGTTGAATGTTTTCACCTTCAGCCATTCTCATATCATCAAATTTTGATCTAAGACTCTCTTCCTTGGCAATCTTTACATGCTCATCACTGCCGTAGATATCTTCTAGTTTCTTCCAAACTTCATATGCACTCTCCAATCCATGAACATCAACATACTCTAAATCAGACAAGGTATTGATGATGGCCTCTCTAATGCTTGATTATTCTCTTGTTTCTCCTTTTGATCATCTGTTAGAATTCCACTAGGCAAGTTATACTTAGTAACAACTTGATCCCAATACTGATTTCCTAATCTCTTGATGTAAATCTTCATCCTATCACTCCAAATTATGTAGTTATCTCACTAGTAGAAATATGGCCAATAAATGACTACGTGATCAAAAATTTAGTCACGAGACCAAATTTTAGTAATTTTTTATAAGAAAGCTATTAATGACTAAATAAATCACTAATTTGGTCATCGGGTGAGATCACACAAATAAAAATGACTAAATAAATGACTAGATAAGTGTTTGGCTCTTCTCTTAAATAAATTAGGTACTTGTGAAAATGATATAAAAAATTGATCCTAATATTTTTGTTTGTAAATTATTTATTATTTAATAATTATTTTTTATGCTATAATACTTATATTATAACATAAAAAATAAAAAATAACATATTATAACATATTATTTTACATTAAAAATAACATATATTTTAACATAATTATACCTAAACTTGTTTTAATATTATTCTATATTTTTCACTAGTTTTTAAAAATTGTTTTATCTCTCATCTATTATATACATACCTAACCTAATTTATTACATACTAGAACTTAATTTATTAATCATTAATTCTAAAATAGTTAATACTACAATCTAAAGTTTCAAATGATAATCCTAAATTTCTTTATCTTATAACCTAAAATAATATGTTTTGTCCCTATTGTTGGATACTTTTACATTGATCTTTCTTCACTTTTAATCCTATCGGAGATGTCTCTATTATCTGTTATCCAATTTGATTCTTAAGTTAAAATTGGGTCATAATTAGTCTTGGTTATCATCGCTAGGTCATACCTATAATAAGGAAGTCTCCTCATCTCTATGGAAGGAATACAACTTTGGTTTCAAATTTGTAGATAGAAAAGCCTTTGTTGGTGAATGAGTGTACCTAAAATGCAAAATATCTTCAAACCCTTTCCATCACTACAATTTTTTTATTTTAAATTATAAAAACTCTCTCTAAATCTACATCGCTCAATTAAACATTATTTTCCCTTTCAATTTCCTCTCTAGACATATAGACATATTTTTAAAATTAAATATCATTTTTAGTAAGGTCTTTCTCTATCCTAATCCTAATTATAATGATTTTAGAATTATAATAATTAAGATTAGGATTTTAAAAATTAGTAATTCCAATCTTAATCTTGATTAATAAATATTTATCTAAAATATTTAAAATAATTATTAACTAGCATTATTGTTATAATATAATTGATGAAAATATTTATAGTTATTGTATAATTATTTTAAAGTTTAAAATAATAATTAATATGTTCTAACTTGAAAATTATATAATTATAAAATTAAAATAATCTATATAACTCCAATATAAATAATTTAGCTAGGAAAATTGACAAAAAAACCTAGAGAGAAATGAAAACAAAATAAACAAAAAATTTAAACCACTAAATGAAAAATAAAATTCATTTCACTGTTTTGGAGGGAATCAAATTTCAAGATAAAAATCTCTTTCCATGTAGCATGAAAGCCCAAGGGTCTAAAGTTTTATTCCAAGAATGTTTTTAGATATTTGGTGAAATCACATGCAGATTGCAAAGTATGGATTCAAACCACATAGCTGCCCATTAGGGTTTTCGTTTGCAAATGACAGGTGTGGTATGATAGTTTCTACCATGGATTGGTATTAGAGTTGCTCAAAATTTCTTCTCTGGTAAACTTTATTTCAATCTTGCATATAAAATATGATGATATGATTGACCTTTGAATTTTTGCAGGCTGCTAGCAGAGCATTGACATGTAGTGATTAGGGTTTCTGTAATGCCCCGCCAGGAAACCCCAAAGGGATTAAGCCAAAACACAAGAATAGAGTGTAATAAATTTTTTTTCTTAAAGATAAACACAACATTAAGATACAACAAGATATCAACGATTCCGATTACATAGTGGAAGACAACAACTAACACCTACAGAGTTTCCCAATGTGATTACTTAATTTACACATTTCACTTAAGACACTAATAAATCCAATAAGCTGATTATCTTATAACGAGATAATTCTTAAACAAGGATAATTTCTTTCAAAAGATGGAAATATAAATCACAAGATAAGGTTCATCCATTAAGATCTATTCATAATCCTCATTCAAGCTTTTCATTAAAATACAAGCCATGCATCTAATATTCTAACACACTAGAATTTCATCATAAACATATGAGATCTTCCATACACACTTAATTTCCTTAATAATGATTGAATATAATCCATTATCCTAAGCTGCATTCTTTCATATTCCAATTTACTGCATTCAAGAAAGGACTGCATATAAGTATTTAAAGTTAATTCCATCTTATCCACTTATACATTCTAACATAAGCTATTCATACATGATAAAGTTGAATAAGGGAAACATGAGAGAATAACATCACATAACACCATAATGATCTCGGAGTTCACCCCTAAAGGGCTACATCTCTGGGTCTGCTCAACTGCAAGACCCCTCTGATAATTAATAAAGTTAAGAATACAAGAGGTTACACCATTTACAATTTGGCCATCAAGGCGAAACATAATCAATATACAAATGACCACATCGGTCAATTAATACATAAATGATCCTTGAAAAGGAAAGGATCCAGCTGAACATAATCAAAGCTAAAACAAAGGTCCAGGAGAGCATCCACAAAACTGAGTCATCACCACCCAAGGTCTAATATGAAACTAGGTACTCACAAGGGCATAGACAATAGGACGACCCACAAATGTGCTCCTAATAGGACAAAACGACAACACACTAGCGAACATAGGGACAAGTGTCATCACACAACCTGGTACGATTACCATGGCAGGTCTTCATAGGTTCCGGCCCCATACACTGGGTTACCCTGGCAACCTCATCCAAACCTCCGGCCCATCCAAGCCTTATGTGGACCCACACATCCTCTCATGAAAAAAAGGATGATGGTTTGTCATTTCAGGCCTTCCCACAACATGTCAAGTCTGTGTTAGCACTCGTCCCATGTGGGAGGCACAATTATCTTACTTAGAGATTACATTCTAATCTACTATTAGGTTATCACTTATTAGACTCACTTTCGATGGGTTATCCAACAGCCACTTTGGGCACGACCCCCAATCGAAAGCCACTTTCCCATATGACACTAGACTAAACTTGGATGAACTCAAAACCCAAGGAATACACATGGTCAGATGAACGGAGTTCAAGAAGGAGGGAACAACCATTTGGTCAAACACGACTCAAAAGAGGTACACTACTGATGGTACTCTAACCAGAGACCTGACCAACTATGGTCAACCATGAATCATCATTCGACACCCACATAAAGGTTATGACCAATTACGACACACCTACAAAACAATAGTCATACTCGAGACCGAGGACTGGAACAGGTACCCAAATCAACCATACGACAGGGTCCAATCAAACAAGTCAAAGCTTGCCATTACATAAGCAAAAAAAACAAATACAGAAATTAAACTCGCATAGTCAACAATCAGGAAGGACAACTTTCTTTCCCATTGATTAAATCAGTAAAGGTCAATCAAATTTTCTACATGATCTAAGTTTCCAAAAATACACTAGTAGGAAATCATCATTACAAGGTGAATACAATATCACAATTTGCAATAGTACCATTGTCTATTTCTCAAACAGAGGAAAAATATAAATTAACCATTCATTTTTACTAAATGAGAATATCAGTAACTTAACAATTTGCCCAAATGATACTTAATTAAATTTCCAAAAGCATATCGTTTAAATTCATAATATCCAATGATTAAATATTTATTTCTAACATTTCCAGATGGCCTATATCATTAAAATCTTCAACAATATATATTCTTGAATAAAGTATGTTTTATCTCAAAAAAATTCCAATATAAACAATATTTCATCTTTTCCAAAAGATGCTCCCCTAATATTATAGGTCCAAAAGGATTAAATATTAATTCATATATATTTATAACCCTGCGGTTAATAAAATATACACAATTAATATTTAATATTGCATAATAATCCAATTAAATATTAATCAACATATATACATTTATTTCCATTGATAAATATATATTAATATTAATTAATAATTAATTAAACACTTTATAAAAAAAAATTTAAATTAATAAATTTATTTTTTTTCTTTTTACTAAAAAAAAATTAATAAAAAATAAATAAAAATTAAAAGGGAGGGGGGGGTTTCCACGTGGACCCCACGTGGTCCCCATGGGAGCTCATGCAGCCCCAAAGGGGAAGCGCTGCTTCCCAAGGGAGCATGCAGCATCCCAAAGGGAGCGCTGCTGTTCCCAAAGGAAAGCACGCAGCACCCCTTGGGGTGCGCTGCTGTCCCAATGGGATACGCAACTCCCCAATAATTTATTATATACATCTCTTTTTTTATTTTTATTTTTATTTTAAATTCTTTTAAAAAATCACTGTTAAAAAAAATAACAGTTTCCAGCCAGTCTCAGCAGAGACTAAAATAATTAAATTTTTATTTTATACTCCATTTACAATTTCAAGAAAACCCAGATTCTCTTAAACCAACAGCATATTTGCCAAATAAGATTTATTAACTTCCATATATCCAACCACAGACATATATCTCTGATTTAAAGCATGAAATTGAAGGTATTTATTTGAAACTTAATTTTTATTTTTAAAACAACACAGAAATTTCTAGAATATGAGAGGTTTTCACTTCCATATATCCAACCACAGACATATATCTCTGATTTAAAGCATGAAATTGAAGGTATTTATTTGGAACTTAATTTTTATTTTTAAAACAACACAGAAATTTCCAGAATATGAGAGGTTTTCAAAATTGAAAGGATGATCCTTTTGGGCATAAGAAAGCTCTTTTTCCATGCAAGGATGCAAACAATAAGCCAATACCAACTAATTCCACAATGATTCATAACCTTGAGGTAATCAATGGAGAAATTAAAACCAAATAGCATGAAGAACCTCCAATTCCCATTTATTTTTTAAATTTAAACAATAACTAACTAATAACCAGAATTCCTACCTCAGTAAGCATTCCTGGAAAGGATCTGATGAAGAGCCCCAACCTGCAGCTCAAGAAATCCTTCTCCTTTCAAAATCCCCAAATCTTTCCTCCAAAATATTTTCCAAAAATATCTTTTTTTTCTCCAAAAAAATTCCATCCCAATATTTTCCAAAAGTCTAGGTTAAATGGGAGAAGTTTGACCAAAAATCTCATTTTTGGATTTAAAATTTTTATTTAAAATAAATCACAAAAATACTTATTTCCCAACTATATCAATATATTTACTTGCTTTTCAGTTTAAAATTGATTTTCTCAATTACTTCAATTTAACCTTTCTATTTAAAAAAAAAGCCAACAGAATACAATTAATTCTATTGCAATTAAATTCAAAACTTTCTTTTTCAACAACATATACAAAATGCATTTAATATTTAAAATCAACCATGTAATTTAACTTGCTCCTAAACTGACTCGAGCAATTTGATATTAACGATAATCGCATAACGAAACCTTGTTTAAACTAGTCCATAATCTTTAATGCGCAAACACATATTTAATCATATTAAATACTAAGGACTAAATAATCAATTTAACCATACACACCAAACACGCAAACCAAGAAGGTCAACCAGACAGACAACTTGCAAACCCAAATAAAAGGGAATACCGACGAGGACTGACGATGCTCACTTGAGCACGACTATGGTCAACTAGGGTCTTACGACCACCTAATCCAACTCTAAGGATTAAAGAGGTACACTCAAACCTGCAAATCCAGGTGAAGACGAACCTCGCACTCATGCGGCGTTGTACCTGAAATCTCTTACAACCAAGAGTCGCATGCATACATATATAAACTTAATGAAAGCATTAGCCCAATATTAATACCACGAAATAGGAACACAAAACAACTTGCATACAACTAGTGCGAAAACACATTAACAGATATGCACTAAATCAACACATCTGACTATAATCATTATATTATGATAAACCAACCAAGATTAAATTGAGATTAAAAATTGATTAGGGTAGGGGTACTATAGTTTCATTCTTGGCATTATTAAATTCTAGAGGATTCATTTTCTCATCCATTTCTTGCCACATGAAAAGGTAGATTTTTTCAGTCTCAATAGAATCCTCATTCACCAAGAAGTTAGGATCTCTGCATGATTTAGTTTGTTGATTTTCCTTGCTATTTGATTTCTCATATATCATAAGCAAATAAATTTTAGTTTTTTGTATAGAGGCGATAAGAGAAGGATAGGGTTTCCATTATCTCAATATGTGCTTTCATTTTGTGGAAGATACATTATCTTGCATCCCTATCCTAAGAGATCCTTAGTTGCCTTAGAAGATATTCCTTGATTTTCCAAGCATATCATGAAATGGGTTATCTCAACAAGCATAGAGACTATCATGAGTTGGGTTATTTTTTATGGTTCTTCAAATTTCTACTGTTGTCTCCATAGATCAAGGCAAATAGTTCTAAAGCTTAAGAATTCATAGTGAGAATTGAGATACAAAAGATGCACCAAGAATGAAGACTGTTACAATACCACCAATCTGTTAATACAATGAGTATGCCATTCAAAATAAAGAAAGGCTCATTAATATTTCATCATTAACTCTTAAAGAAACTAATGCCTAAAACACAGTCCTCATGACATCAAATTGCATCCTCCAAGATTCCATCAAATTCATGCTTCCAAACATCTTTCAAATTTGTCCCAGTTGTGACACTTTTGATAGACCTGAACTCTGTTATTCATAACTTGAAAACTAGACAACATTAGGCAAATTTCTCTAGTGAGAATGTATAAAACTAGGTTTACAAAAAAACAAACCAAAAACTATAAAGATCCAAAGATTAAATAACAAGTTATGCCCTATGTACATAGAATGATTTTGACTGTCACAGAGGAACAAGTAAAATGTAAGTTCATTCCGCCTAGGGCATCATCTTTCTCCCAGAATACAAAACCATTCAATCTAAACTTGGATTCTTTAGAAAGAGCATTAAAAATACAAGTGGATTCCAAAGTTATAATATTTCTTGTTTGTTTTTTAATCAAAAACACCATTGTCTTTTTCATTGTACATGTTCTTCATTTACTTCCACAAATTGTTACATCAACATGTAATTTCTCCATATTTTGTTGCTCATAGTGTCATTGGGTTGGAAATTCTTATCTTTTATTCACTTTTTATTCTCAGAATGCCCTTGACTGAGAAAGGTTCTTTGTATATCTTTGATGATTCCATAGTTGTGAAAATCTCTTTCTTTGGCCCCTTTCGGACTGGTGAAGGGTTCTCCAAATCCGTGAATTGGGTTTTCACGATATTTTCAAGGTTTTTGCGTCTTTAGGTTTTCTAAATTTTAGAGAAATTAGAATTTGGGGTTTTTAGAATCAATTAAAACAACATGACTGAAATTTTTGAGTTTTTTAATCTTTTTGTGCCCAATCTGAGTATCATAACTGCATTATTCTCTTAGTTTTTGTAACCCTATATCAATTGGGCTATTCACTTTCTTTCACAATTATTGAATGGACTTTCAAACTGATTTACCCCTGCTCTGAGACTTATTTGAGTTTCTGACTTTGTGGATAGTTGTTTGAGATGCATAGGTCTTTATTATTCCTCTGTGTGATTCTCTGCTAATGATTAAATCATCATGTGTTTGTTGATAGTTCAAATATGTTTTGGGTGCTCTATTCTTTACATTATATCACAATGTCAGTTGTTTGCAGTCTCTTTGAGATTCCATCATTCAATATAATAATTGATCATTTACTTACAAAACCTTGTGTCTTAAATTATTTGTGAACCACAATCATTTGAAAATTGAGTTGTTTATTACAAGAGTCAATTGTTTCAGGCTTGTATGGGTTCTTACAAATGTTGATTTAGAAATTATGGCATAATTAGTGAAGTGTGATAATTTGAAAATTGCTGAATTTATCATGGGAATCAATTGCTTTAAGCCTATAGTGATTCTTCTTGATGCTGATTCACTTTATCACATCAATCCTTTGCACCAACAATTCTTCTTGATGGTGATTTTAATAATGATACCAAGATTTCAAGCAACTATCAATTCTTATATATTGTTTCCTCTCCCTCCTTGTTTGTCATACATTTTTATAACAAATTCCCCTCTTGTTTGCTTAGGATTTCATGAAATTTTCCAAGTAATTTAACCTTGGGATGGATTTTTAATTCCACAATTATGTGCAATGCAAATAGAAAACACTTATAGTTTCTGTATGCGATGTAAAATCGAATGCTAATTTTTTAGTTCTACAAAATATGCATCATAATTAATAAGAAGTGCACATTTTGATTGAAAATCTGAGATGATAATTTTAAAGTCTGCTATCATGGATCAACAGAGAGTGGTAGATTATGCATTGTTTCATTGAAAACATGAGATAGATATATTAGGCTTGAACATGATTTCCTTGTTATTATAGCAAGAGACATTAGAAGGCAAAATCATCATTATATTTATTTTTTGTTCTACAACCTTGATATTTTTTCTACACCTACAATCATGTTACTTTGGTTCATTTTCAATGCATCTTTTGAACAAAAATCAAATATTTCTTGTTTGTTTCTGAATCAAAAACACCATTGTCTTTTCCATTGTACATGTGCTTCATTTACTTCCACAAATTGTTACATCAACATGTAATTTCTCCATATTTTGTTGCTCATAGTGTCATTGGGCTGGAACTTCTTATCTTTTATTCACTATTTATTCTTAGAATGCCCTTGACTGAGAAAGGTTCTTTTTATATCTTTGATGACTCCATGGCTATGAAAATCTCTTTCTTTGGACCCTTTCGGACTGGTGAAGGGTTATCCAAATCCGTGAACTGGGTTTTCATTATTTTTTGGGGGTTTTTGTGTCTTTAGGTTTTCTAAATTATGTGAAACGTTTAGAGAAATTGGCATCTGGGTTTTTTAGAATCAATCAAAATGCGACTGAAATTTCTGGGTTTTTTAAAATCTTTTTGTGCCCAATCTAATTATCATGACTGCATTATTCTCTTAATGTTTGTAACCCTATATCAATTGGGCTATTCACTTTATTTCAAAATTATTGATTGGACTTTAAAACTGATTTACCCCTACTCTGAGACTTCTTTGAGTTTCTGACTTTGTGGATAGCTGTTTGAGATGCATAAGTCTTTATTATTCCTCTGTGTGATTCTCTACTAATGATTAAATCATCATGTGTTTGTTGATAGTTCAAATATGTTTTGGGTGCTCTATTCTTTATATTATAACACAATGTCAGTTGTTTGAATGACATTTGGACCATCTCACAATTTGTATCAAATCATATTTTGTATAGCACTGTATTTCCTTGTTTTTTAAAAAAGTTTCTATGTATTCAAACTTTGAAATTCATATTTGCTTCATGATACTTGTGATGCTATGAAATCTCAGTATTCCTCATTTAGGTCAACTAAAATTCCTTGTGTTTGATGAAACTTTCATGTGTGAGGCTGCTCTTCATATTGTCTTATTATTCATATCAAAACTTGAGTGCCCTTACTGTTAAGTGCTCTACTTAATATGTTGCTTTGAAACCTTCTTTGTGACATTTTATTGATTCTATGTATCTCTAAATCTCCAACCTGTTTTAACTTCATATAATGCCCTAGCCTCACTACCTTATGATGGTGTAATGCCCCTTTTGGTTGTGAATTGTCATAATGGGTTGTCACCTTTAGTTAATTATATCACTATAAAATGCATTTGTTGATAGTGGTTGTCATTGTTCTTTGCATACAAAACACCAAAATTGTAAGTGATGTAGATACTCCTTAGGTGTTGCTACTATTGTGTATGTTCCTTGTGAATCTTGTATTTGAACTCACTTCTCATGGCTCAAGAGTATTATTGCTACTCCTTTTGAATGAAATCTATACTTTATGATACTTGATGTACTGTTGTCATGATATGGATATCATATTTGGTTCTCTTTGTTGCTGCTGCCCTTGCAAACCTCACATGTTGTTGTCATTCATATGATGATACTATTCACCTATTGACTACTGAGTTCATCTAAATCTATGTTATATATATTGTCATTGAATGGCAACTTGTTCTGTCATTGAATGACAACATGTAGGATCATGGGTTGATGTACTTGCTACTTAATAGTTGATTAATTTCACTCTATAAATGATCACATGTATGTTAAGCTCAACCCCTTTGGGAGCCATTTAAACCCAAATACATGATGAATATGAACTGAAAACTTGTATCTACACATGAATCAAAGAAGCTAGATAAAAGCATGGTTCTTGTAACTATCCCATGGCACCGACAGATGAATAGTTGAAGATCAACCACTCCTTCAAGCTCGAGCTCATCATTCTAGGCAATGACAGGTCACTATGTTGCCATTCTAATTCCTTTCATTTGTTTATATAGCGTAGCTATATAAGTGTATGAGAATTTATGTCTATAGCTTAGTTGGCTATTCCCATGGCTTGTGTGGGACACTTTGCACATTCTTGTAAATAAAAGAGCCATTTCTATGCAGTCTTTTATTGGTGTTTCTTGACAGTATTTGCATGATGAAATATACTTCAATTCTGAAATCATAATGTGCATAAATAAAGAACTTTCAAAAAAAATTGTGTGTACCATTCTCCATTTGCAATGTATAAGGCTTGATTAGGCCACCAAAATTTGATTGTAGTAAAATTTAGGTAACAATAATATTTTTATTTTCTTTTATGTTTCAGTTCAAGTTTAATATTATGCCATTTTTGCATTATATAATTTATGGTATTTAATAAATTATTTATGTCAGGACTATACTACCAATTAATGGAAACCAGTAAATAAAAATGACAATATATTACCAATGGATGGAAATGGGTGAATAAAAATGACTAAATATACTACCAATTGATGACCATTAATTATTAGAATGACTAAATAAATGACCAGATAATAATAACCAATGACTAAATTAATGATTAAATATATGACTAAATTAGTGTCTATCATGACTTAATAAATTACCAGATAACAACAATCAATTACTAAATTAGTGATTAAACAATGACTAAATGTATGACTAAATTAGTGACTATCATGACTAAATAATTGACCAGATAACAACAATCAATTACTAAATTCATGACTAAATTAGTGACTAAATCAATGACTAAATCAGTGATCAAAATCGATGACCAAATCGATCAATCAAAACAAGAAATGGTCACTTGACCAAAATGATTTATGACTGGTAATAAACTACCAGTGGTCACATGATCAAATTTCGTCATTTATCTATAATTTTTTGTAGTATTTTTAGTCATATACTGTTGTTTTTGTACTAGTGTCTCTATTAAACTTCAGACCTTCTCTCTTCATCATTTTCTCCTAGATCTTTTCCTCAAGTTGTTAGGCTTAAACTCAAGAGGACCTAAAATGCTTTGATAGCAATTGATAATATGATGAAACTATAAATATCTAGTCAACTACTGAGAGGGGGGGTGAATCAGTAGATAGAAAATAAACTAAACTTCACCAAACAAAATTTCAACTCTAAATCAACTCATAAATTATACCAGTTTAGACACTCAGACAAATCAACAACTGCACTATCAAACTTTATTGGTTGTCCTAATACTCAGTGACACAATGCAACAAATATTGAAACTTAAATACCATTTGACAAACCCTTTAATCACTTTACTAATACTAGTAAAAACATGTTTCAGATCATTTCCGGTCATTCAAATATATCTATGCATATTTACCAGTCATTCAAATCAACCATATCAAAAACACATCCACAAAATCATTCACCACTTGACACAATGATTTTTCATGTGGAAACCCAAATGGGAAAAACCATGGTGGGGATGGATACCCACAAGTATTTTGAACTCTATTGATTTTCACCATGTTAGGAGCCAAACCTTGTTAGAATCTTATATAATAATGTCCTGTTAGGAACAGATCCAATTAAGGGCCACCCGATTAAGGGAATGACTACAAATATCTTGTTAAAGGTAACCTCTATGGAGGATTTCAAATCCAAGCTAATGGATCACCTAGTTAGAGGATTTCAACAACAAGCATGTTTTTGATTAAATAAAAACAGGTTTTAAGGGACCCGAAACCCAGATACATAAGAAAGATATTCAATATAGCAACAAAATACAACAGCAGCAAAACACCAGCAAAAAGACCAGCAACAAAGGAAAGTACAGCAAAAGGCTAGCAAGAAATTGGCCTCAAGCCTAGCAAAAGACAACAATTAGAAATTCTTCATGGTTTCTTCTGCATCCTATACCAAAAGCATCATAGCTTTTGCTGCTTCCCTCAAATCAGTATTTTCCTTAGCAGTCTGGCTATCTTTCATCTTCATTTCCTTCTCCGTCGTAGTCTGCCTGGTTCTACGCCTAGAGGTTTGGTGTTTTAGGCTGGAAGTAGGAGCATCTTCAATAACCATGAGGTCCTTCTCTTGGTTTTTCTTTTCCAGGTGGTTCACCAGTGCATTCATGTTCTGGGAGGAGACTTTTAGAACCTGGAGGCTATGATCCATAAGGCTTTTCAGGGCTTTCTCATTTCTAGCCATCCGGGCATTGACATTGTACTTATCCTCCTCCACCCGTTCCTTCAAAATTTTGATGACATCCTCTAGGTGTTTTAGGTCACCTTTAATCAAGTCTTTCTCCTGCCAGTCTTCCATTTCTATTTCTTCCTCCACTTTGCTATTCTCCATCTCCTCGTGCTGCTTCCTAGAATTAGACATGTTGATCAACTTGTTGATCTTAACTTCCAACTCCCTCTATTTACCCTACATGCTGGTAATGTTTTCCACCACCCACTTTTGAAAGTTGAAGAATTCAAGGGTGCAATTGCGAGCGGTATTCAGTATGGTTTCCATAGAATCCTTGCTTTGTTTTGTCTCCTCCTCATTAGGGTTTTCACCTTCCTTAGGCTTCAGAGCCTCTTTCTCAATTTCTGAGCCGATAATATTATGTTGACAATTCTCAGAATTGCCCCCTTCCTCTCCTTCCCCATACTCCTCCTCCTTATTGATCTCCTTTTCAGAAATTTCTTCATTATTTTTTCCTTCTTCTTCCTCACAAAGCACATCTGTTTCTTCCTGCACATTAATCTTCCTTTTTTTATGGGAAGGGGTTTTAGTCTCTTCAGTCGAACCAGAGTCTATGCTTTTCTCAGAAGTCTGAGCATTGAGAATTAAAGGGTCATCCGTTGTTTCCCTAGTCTTATTCTTCATATATTCATAAATCAGCAGGATGAGACCCTGGTGCGCAAGAGGGTAGGAACTGGGTTTTTTAATGTGGTCAACCAAACTCTTGTTCAGAGAAGAAGCAAGATAGAAGGGCAAAGAAATTTTCACCCCATGGAAAAAGTGGTTCAGGATGGCAAAGTGATAATTGCAAATTTTTGTAAATCTACCATCCACAGTTAAATATTCCATTAATGCCCTAAGAATTTTTTGCCAGAAAGGTTTTACCTGTTGGGGGGTGAAGTAAGAGATATTATCCTTCTTCTCCAGGTTGCTCTTCTCATCCTCCGTCTTAGGGAAGTTTTTGAAGGCCTCAGCAGTGTACTTTCTATCCATATAGAATTTGGTCCCCTCCATCTTGAGCCCCATTACCTCCGAGATCAGGCTTTCATCAATGTGCCAGATTTCCCCAAACAGGGTAGCCCTGTTATTGCTCTAGCTTTTTGTGAACCCCTGAGAAACAGAGCTTCTACTACCATGGAGCTTCTCCATGTAATCCGTGAACCCATGTCGGTGGAGCCTTCTCCACACCTTCCTTTCGCTCTTCCAATGCTCACACCCGGACGGTTCATTCCTATTAAGGTTGCCTCCCATTCTGCTTTTCAGGTCACAATCACCTTTGTTACAGCTCTTGGCCTGCAAGTAAAACTCTGTGTTTCTAGTTTCTCCTTGAAAAGATACTTTCACAATTTTGAAATTGTCTTTCATGTTCATACAAACCTGGCTATTATTACAATTACCTCTCGCACACATGTGTTCTTGGTAATGATGCCTAGAAGCACTCATTGACTGGCAGTTCATCCACCTCCATACTCTATCATTGGTACTTGTTCCCCAGAATTCAATCATAATATTTGCTTGATCCATTAAGGCGATCAAAAAATAATTGTTCCTTAATCTCCCACTTAATGTGATCTTCCCCTATATATTTGATCCCCTTTTCCAAATTAACCCCTTCATTAGCAAGGATATCCACTACCTTGTTACCCTCTCTAAAAGTATGGGTTAAAATAATGCTAACATAGTTATTAAGAATAGTCTTAGAATTTTTAATAATATTAGCAATATTCCAGGAGACTGAACTAATCCCTTTGAGGGCTTGTATAATATTTAAGGAATCCCCTTCAAGCCAGATTTTTTTAAATTTGAATTCCTGGGCTAATTGGAGGCTCTTAAGCATGGCCATAGCTTTAGCCACATGGTTGTTTTGGATTCCAAAAGGGGAAGCAAAAGCAGCAATACACCTTCCTTGAGCATTTTTTATAACTCCACCTCCACCAGCCTTTCCAAGGTTCCCTTTGGCAGCCCCATCAAAATTAACATTTATCTAGTCATAATCAAGGAACCTCCAAACAATGTTTTCTCTCTTCTTCTTGTTATCCACTCTGTAGACCTTATCAATCAAGTTCCATTCAGTAATAATGCCTTTTTCCATCTCATTCAAATTTATAATAGCCCATTGCTGATTATTCTTGTGAGGGATGTTGATGTTCTCCTTTATAGCCCTGCATATTTTTTCAAAGACAACCTGAGTATTACACTTTTCTTCCCTAAATATCCTGTTATTCATTTCTTTCCAAATGCCCCAGCATATCATGGGGAGGGTCAGGGACCACAAGTTTTTAATAATTTGGCAATTGGTAGGAAAATTCCATTACCATATTATATCCTTAATGCTTTTGTTCATGACCCAATTAATTTTCCATTTTTCCCATATTTTACCCCAGATTTCCCAAGTGTAGGAGCAATGAAAAAATAGGTGATCAACTGATTCCTCCTCCTTCTGACAGAGCTCACATCTGTTAAGGAAATTGAAGCCCCTTTGAATTAAATTATCAATAGTAAGGATACTACTATAGGAAGCAAGCCAAAAGAACATGTTGACTTTTGGGATCAGGATGCTATTCCAAACTTTATTCCAGAAAGGATAGCGGATTTGAGATCAACAACATGCATGTTAAAGCTTGCCCAATTAAGGGATTTAACTGTTGTAATGGTTAGAGAACAACAGGTTCTTGACTGATCTAGAAATAGAACTTCCTTGCTGAATCAAATCCTTTACAACTCTTATCTCCCTTCACAACATTCTGTAGACACACCTCCTAGTTAGGAAACAATCACTTCTACACTTAACCAAATTTCCAACACTTCATTGAAACAAATCATCGACCTTATAAGAAAATACATTAGGTCGGTAACACAACACAAACCCTACAAATCTCATAGAGATTACAAACATATTGGTTCAATCTTGACAATTATTCCTTGATCACCGCACATTGAATCTGTAACTCACCACATGTTTGTCACTTCATACTATGCATTTGATCCTTCCCAAGATAAATGGTTATCTCTTATTCACCAAATCCATTTTAAAACTCATCACATGTAACATGCTTATGTGGAATCTTCATCACTAATCATCATTTGGTCATAGATCATCACAACCGATCTCTAAACTTCATTAGTTAGGGTTTTGTATCTCAACTAGTTAGGGTTATCAGTTGAGGGTTATCAGTTGATCTTCACTGCATCAACACCAATTGCTTTACTGCATCATTACCGGTTGCAATTGACATCAATGACAACACTATACTTCTCCAATACAATCTTCATGCAATTCCAACACTGTCATTCTGGTATTTTGTTTATGCATTCCGGTATTGATTTTATGTATTCTGGTAATAAGGTTTTGAATGCTTAAATTTATGTAATCTAGTGACAATTGATTCATCCCCCATCTTAATTGTCCTCTGGTTATCTAAGCTATCTAATAGTCATTGATGCCAACATGTATCGAAAAAAATAAAAGAAATTGTCATACAAGGCATTAACTATTCTATCATTTTTCTTCATACTAGCTTACGCTTCAAAAATTCAAAAATTGACATGTCTATATATTCTATTTGCATACTCCTACATTCACCCCCTTTTTCAAACATCTCATCTTCCCATTATCTCCCCCTTTGCCAGACATCTCATCTTCCCATTCTCTCCCCATTTTCCATCAAGGACATATGGTATCAAAAGAAGATACCTATACAAATTAATGCACAGGAAAAAAAGTCCCAATTACCTCTCTACTGAAAAATCTCCTTGTATTGTCTTTGAGTTTCGAGAGAAAAGAGTTCCAAGAAGTGATAGAAGATGTCAATACCATGTACTAATAATTACACTATACAAGATGGTCAATGGCACCAATCAACTCATATAGGACAAACAAGCTCAATTCTATCTTTTTTGCATCTTCTAATAGATGATTATAATGACCCATTCTAGTTTTAACAATCCCTTTAACCATCCAAAACTTCCTACAAAATTCATCTCTTTGTCTCTCAATGGAGGATAGTTACAACTAAAAAGAGTTAATCTTCTTTCTTAATGCACCATCCTTGTCTTTGAAAACATTGAAAGATTTGGCTAAACTGTTCATCTCAAACGAGTCAAGGGAGTCAACATTTGTGTTATGATTTTCTATGGCACCAAGACACCTAATACAATACTTGTAAATACTAGAAACTACACCTATGCACTTCCTCATGTCCTTTATGCACTCAATCAACTTCATTTGTGCAAAAATCCATTTTCTTCTTGTGGCTCTTTGCAATTCATCCTCAATATCAAGTTTTCCTTTTTATAAGGCTTTAAGAGATAATTGCTCACTCAGTTTCTCAAATAATTCTTCCAAGAGAAAATTCTCAATTGAATGAAGAATTATATCATTCTGGAGAAAATAAATAGTCAATGCTTCTTCAATCCTATCATGATAATACTATGGTTGCAATAACCATGCATCTCCAATCTTCTTAATTTCATTATGTTCCTCAAGTACCTTCAATATTTTAACAACTTCAAAAGGATCTTCATTAGAAGAACCAGAGGATTCCCTCTGCATTGCTTCTTTTGCTACAACTATTTCCTTCTACTTAACATCAACTTTAATATTCTCAACATCATCAGTACTGATAATTTTAGTCTTATCTTTTTTGTCCGACTTCCTCTTCTTAGAGACCGAACAAGGGGTCTCAGTTGATTTTATGCTTCTCTTCTTTCCAGAGGAGGATCATTCTGGAGCCACCTATTCAACAATTTCTAAACCAACAAGTTCTTCATAAGTCCCAAACTTATCTTCAATGAGATCTACTTGAAGCCTAATAAGTTCATCGACATACATTACATATTCTTCATCACTGATTTTATATCCAAATCCTAATAGTAGGACCTTTCAGGGCAACACAAATTCCATAAAACAATGATTAGTATTTACCAATAAGGTAATAGTATCTTTTCACTTCTCAACACATCTTTCTAGGATCCTACATCTGAAAATTAAGCTCTTCTAGAGTTCATAAAAGTATTATTTGCACAGTTTGTCTTTATCGTTCAAATTGTCTAAATATCTTTTAATTTGTTTTATAATTGATATGTTCTCATCCCAAGAAACATTTTCCTTCAACGATAATTAATTTTAAAAGTATAAAGTTAGGCATACAATTGATGAATTGGAACCAAAAGGATTGATAGACCTATAAAGCACTGAGAGGGGGTGGTGAATCAGTGACAACAAAAACAATACCACTTTAAACACTAGCCAGTTGAGATACTTAACAAGTTTACTAAACACTATGCATGCAATCCAAAATGATATTAAATCATCCATAATAAGTAAAACATCCACAATAACACAAGTGTTTATACGTGGAAAACCCAAATGGGAAAAAACACTATGATATGGGACTCACAAGTTAACTATCTACAGTAATAGGTAACTGACTAGTTAAGGTCTACAAAAGTGCTCTGCTAGGAGTGAATCCTGTTAAAGACCCCAAAGCTCTATTAGGAGCTATAACCTATTAAAGGCAGTACCCTGTTAGGAGTAACCTCATTAGAAGATTTTAGAATCCAAACTAATGGATCACCTTGTTAAAGGATTTGTACAATGAAGCTTGGTAGAGCTTACCCAATTAGGGGATTTGACTATTGTAGTGATTAAAAAACAATAGGTGGTGTGGTCTAGAAGTAACACAACTTGCTTGAATAGATCCTCTTTTGCTCACTCAAAACTATATCACCAACATAGTCTATGACGCCTTCAACAAATTAACACTTCTATCTCGCATCCTATCATATCTTTTAAAATAGTTCATTATAATGTCATTATATAGACATTAGATTTCATGTCATCTTAGAAATCATATTACAATTTCCTAGGTGAAGTGTATTTGTACAATCTAACATAACTCATCACAAATTAACACAAAAATTTGTCAGTTAGGGGTAACTCATCACACAATCAATGAATACCGGTTGGAACACTAGTACTGGTTAAGAGTTAACCACTATCAACATGTAAACTGATTGTCCTCTATTTGCTTCTTTGATGGTCTTTGCTGAATCTCCAAGTTGGTGTCAATTCATTCCCGCATATACCGGTTGTCTACATATACCGGTTGACACTCTCTAAACCATCATAAACTAAACATCCAATACCAGTTGCAATACAAGTAACTTTTTGAATTAATACCAGTTTGTCTAATGACAATGTGATCATATGTGTGTGTGTACATGCTCCATGAATGACAACACATGAAGTCATCCATTACAATCATCATCAAGTCAACAATCTCCCCCTTTGGCATTGATGGCAACACTTAGAAAAAATTACAACTTTACAACTAAGTGTGCTTACAAAAATTGTACGAAAACATATTTCAACCCCCCCTTAACAATACATACAAAATTTTCAAAACACACATATATTTATACCCCCCCTTTGACAACAATGCCAAATTGAAAAGTCAAAAAAATATATATATATAGCAAAATTTGCATCAAAATCACATCTGTATTAAGGAGTGTTCACTTCAATTTTTAAGAAAATATTACTCAATGTAAGCTTCATTTGAGAAAAATCATTTTCCCACGTTTCCAGTAAGGTTTCAGTAATCTCTATGGTGGTCATGACCTGTGCAGAAAATTCTTCCATTGTATCAACTGTACTCATCTCTGGAGTAGCCAAAGCTGCTTCTGCATTCTTATAAGCTCATTGCAGGATGTCCACTTTAGGTCTTAATAAGTTCTTTAACTCCTTTAGGGATTAGAGTCTCTGTGCCTGTTTAAAATCATACATATCTAATCAATTTTGCAAATCATCGACTGATTTGCCAAAAGCTAAGACTGAATTTTGTAAAGGTATGTAGGTAGTACATATCTTTTCCAGTTCCAGTTCTATCTCTTGTTGCCTCTTAACTAAATCAGTATAAAAAAATGAAACATTGGATGTGTAGGCTAGAATTTTGCCTCCTATTTCAATAGCTTTTTCTCAAAAGATCTTTGTTCAGGGATAAAGCAATATTCTCTATATCAATATCTTTCATTATATGTTCACCTCTTTTCTTCCTATAGTTTTTGTCAGCCAAAGTCTAAGATGCTTCCTCAAGGGATTTTAGTTGGTCAGAGGCATCGACAACCAATTGGCCAAGCTTTCCAATAGGAGTTCACAAGTTCCCTATAGCAGTCTCTAATAGAAGACTAGACAAAATCTCCACAATAGTTTGGATAGTTTCTGCTTCCTTCCTTTGTTCCTTAAGTCTCTTCTTTTGAGCCCTAGATTGCATCACAGTGGCAATCTCCATAAGTTCTAATGCACTCATATTCTCTACATCTATAGGCCCTTTGATGCCTAAAGAGTCATCATCATCATCATTTTTCTGCTTTACTAATGCATTTTAAAGTTCAACATATCTCTTCTCCTTATTTTTCTCTTGCTCTTGTTCTTTTGCTTGTTCAGAGAGCTTCTCTTCAACTTTTTCTGCAGGCTCCTCCTGAGTAGCCTATGAAACTGGTGGTAGTTGTGATTTCACTTGTTGATCTTTTACCAATGGGGGTGGAATATCCACACTTGGTTGAGTTGTCGGTATTTCCACTGTTTTAACCTGTGAAACAATGATAACCAATGGTTTCTTATCTAGTTCAATAATATTCCTAGATAGATCAATGGTATCCTGTATGTCATCAACAAAGATCATTGGTTGGGAAGTAGTATCACCCTTATGCTTATCAATATCTGGTGAAACAATTTCTTCTCCACCTAACTCTAGTTTACCTCTAGTCTTTGTTTGGTCATCACTATGAGACTTTGTATGCATATACATCCGTCAAATGTTTCTTGCTATCTGATGAGTTCCCACTTCAACTGATTGCACCTTTCCATTCATTAACATCAATCTTCTTATCTTAAAATGAAATTATCCTTTATAATTATCAAGCAATGCTGCTAATTCATCTTTAGACAAATCAAGAAAATACTAAATAAAAGTACTATCAATTATTTCTTGATCTTTCTCCACAGCCTTTTCCCACTTATTCAAAAAAATAGAATATAAAGAATAAAAAATACCTTTTTTAAGATCCTGAGGTAATCGATTGTATTGACATAAGTAGTTGATTACCTATTGAACAATTTGTTCCTTCTGATCTTCATTAAATGAATCAAAACATTCTTTAACATTATCAAACCTATTCCTCCCTAATTTTTTCACAATTCTCTCAAAATTAGACATAAGTTTGTAAGACAAAGCACTAATGGGAATACCCTACTGAGAGGTGACTTTAGCTGGTTTGTCTTTCTTACCAGTTGCCTTCACTTTCTTTGGCTCCTCCTCAGTATCAGTATCATCAGATTCTTCCTGAAGAATCAGTTGTCAAACTCTCTTCTTCATTGCAGTATGATTCTTTATGTATACCTTTGGTGTTGGTTCCTTCTTAACTTGGACACTTTGTGTCACTCTTGTTATTTTTGACACTGGGGTTGCTTTCTTATCCTTCTTCTTCTTTCCTTTACCACTACTGGGTTGAGCACTATTGGTTTCAACTTCTGCAATTTGCTCCTCAAAAGTACCCAATCTTTTCTTCTTCTTGTCCACTGGAGATGCGAACAGGTTATTAGCATAACTGATCAATGTCATAATTGACTTCATAGCTCATGTCTTCCATTTCATCCTCTCTGAGTTTGATAGTTTCCATGAGATAGAAATCAATGGTGACTATGAAAATGATGTCCTTAGCAAATTTTTTCACCATGTCTTCAAGTAGCCTTACCCTCATACTCATTTTATTTTGAAATTCATTTAAGTACTTGTTCATTGCAGCAAAGAAATTTTTCTTAACAACCTTAATGTTGTTCTTGATTTGGGCAGTTACTGACAGGTCTTTAGACCATTCAATATCACCCATTCCCGGTAGGAAATTCTAAAAGGAAAAAAATAAACCAATCAATAAATGACCAAATTTGAACTTCTGACTGATGTCCTTAATTTACTGTAGATTCAACATCAATTGACTACTTATGGCCTCGCATGGGTCATAATTTGCGTTCTCAGCAATCATTCTATTGGTTGTATGCACCACTGCAAATGACACATTGTTCATTCTATTGGAATAGAATATCCTATAACCTATAACCATAGTAGCCAATCTAACTAATGGGTCCTTAATGTTATTAACATAAAATGCACACCCATCAAAGGTAGATTGAGTTAAAGTTGTTATAGTCTCTTCAGAAATTCGCCTCGGCTTGGGAACTTCACTGGTTGACCAAAAATCAGTCACAACATGGATAGCTTCCTTAGTTATAGTATGTCACCTTTCCAAATATATATTTTCACCATGAACTCGACTAAGAATGATTCTTATATGCTCCTCTTCAAAATCCTCAAAAGATAAGTTGCATTATGAAAACATTTCTCATAAACCTTAATATACTTGGGGTTGATCTTTCCACTCGTATCACACAGGGATTTCAATTGAGAGTATATTGACAATGATCCTAAATCTTTAATTTTACAATCAATATAAATAAACAAATCACCTTTTACGACAACACCATCAGGTACTTGAGATAAAGCATTGTAAGATACTATTTCTTTAGATTTCATAACCTCCATAGGTTTTGATGCGATCATAAGTCTCTCTACTTTCTTACATGATGAAGCCATTCTGATAAACTCGATTTGAAAGGGATCTACAAAGAAACACCTTAATTCTCCTGCGCTGCCTCAATTTTCGATTGATTGCTCAAATGCACACCAATTCCACCTTCACTAATCTTCGAATCGGCTTCAATATTTCAATTCTTAGTACAAATTCATCCACAATCAGCTAGCAATTCTCTTTTTGCTCTACAAGTGCTCAAGAATTCTCTTTTGAATGCATTTAGGGTAAAAATAACATAGTAAAACTCGCTTTTATCATCTTTACCTACTGCATTAATTGCTCAAGCGCTAGGGTTACAAACCCTAATACACCATTTGATGATACATTCAATATTAACAGGTGTAAAACCAATTGCCAGACTTTCAAAAAACTAATAGACAAAGATATCAAGATTTCTCACAGAATAACTCAAAAATGCACTTTCTTACCACTCATCTTTCAAGGGGTTTGGATGTAGATTTACCACTATGATCCCCTTAGCCTTGTAGAAAGGCTTCATTCACCAGTGCAGAATTCTCCACACTAGGTGAATGATTAGGTTCTTCTAGAGGCATACCATCACTCTTCTTTTTCTAGATTTGGTTCATCTCTTCTCTGGTTTCCTCAACATTTACCTTATCCTTATCTTTCTGATCTACAAAATGATTAACCGATTTGTTCTTTCTAGTTCTACAGAGATTTTCCATGTGTCCCAGTTTGTGACAAAGATAGTAGGCCATTCCAGATGATGTCCAAGGTCCTGCATTGCCTCTTCTAGTTCTCCTTCTGCAGTTCATAGCCACATGACCATAATTGTTACAAATGGTGCAAATGACATTAGTTACCTTTTCCATCTCAAATGGACTAAACTGGTTGACATAGGGTTTCTACCAGTTCATGTTACCTTGGTTGTGATAGGTCCTCCTCTAGTTACCATTAGGTCTTGGATTCATGTGAGGTACTGGATTATTTGCTCCATATCTGCATTCAACTAATCTATGTCCATACATGTTGCATGTAAAACAATAACCTTCAAATCTCCTAGATACATACCTAATATTTGCATTGTATCCTATATTCTCATTGGGCCTGTTTCTACACACATTTGCAGTATGTCTAGGTTTATGACAGACAAAGCAAACAGGTTTAAAAAATCTCTTACTGGTAGGCTTGTTAGCCTTAGGAGTAGTTTTGTCCTTGTGAACGTTGCTCTTTGTTCCAGAAGACTCTCCTTTCTCAGATGTGTTGAAGCCTAGTCCAGATGTATCTCCTTTCATCCTCTGAGATTGGATCTATTCATCCAGCATAGAAGAATTCTTATTAAACTTTTCCAACTTTCGATTAGCCTCGGCGAGTTCTTTGGTAAGATCTTCATTGTGTTTTGTAAGAGTCTCTCTTAGGGATGATGTCATTTCAAGATCTAGCTCCAAAGACTCTTTTTATTCTTTTTTTGCATGCCAATGTTCATGTAAGGTTGCATTCTCTTGTTTGATCTTAGCAATTTCATGATCTCTTTCTTTGACAAGGTCTTCAACTTCCCTCCTAGCTTCCATCTCTTGACTCATGCGAATAGTTAGGGCTTCTAACTGTCTTCTCAGATTTAGCTTCTCATCGTTCAGTTTTTCAACTTCTTCAGCTAATGCATCAATGTTAGCTTCATCTGAAGAACTATTATCAGATATCTTCAATAGTTGTTCAGTCAGCTCTCTCCTTTCGACTTGTGAAGCTTTAAATCTTACCCTTAGGGTTTCAAGTTCTTCCTTGGTAGCTTCAAGCACTCTATCCATCTCAAAGTAGCTCATATACCCTATGGTGGCTTTAGGGATTCCTTCCAAGTGAATAAGCCTAAAGGAAGTTAGGCTCTAATACCAATTGATAAAATTATAAAGCACTGAGAGGGGGGGGGGTTGAATCAGTAACAACAAAAACAATACCACTTTAAACATTGACCGGTTGAGATACTTAACAAGTTTACTAAACACTATGCATGCAATCCAAAATGATATTAAAGCATCCATAATATGTAAAACATCCACCATAACACAAGTTTTTATATGTGGAAAACCCAAATGGAAAAAACCATGGTGAGATGGGACTCACAAGTTAACTATCTGCAGTAATAGGTAACTGGCCAGTTAAGGTCTACAAAAGTGCTTTGCTATGAGCGAATCTTGCTAAAGACCCCAAAGTTTTGTTTGGAGCTATACCCTATTAAAGGTAGTATCCTGTTAGCAGTAACCTTAGTAGAGGATTTCAAAATCCAAACTAATGGATCACCTCGTTAAAGGATTTGTACAATGAATCTTGTTAGAGCTTACCTGGTTAGGGGATTTGACTGGTGTAGTGATTAGAAAACAAAAAGAGGTGTGATCTAGAAGTAGCACAACTTTCTTGAATAGATCCTCTTCTGCTCACTCAAAACTATATCACCAACATATTTTGTAATGCCTTCAAAAACTTAACACTTCTATCTCACATCCTATGATATCTTTTAAAATAGTTCATCATAATGTTATTATATAGACATTATATTTCATGTTGGCTTAGAAATCATATCATAATTTCCTAGGTGCAATGTATCTAGACAATCTAACATAACTCATCACAAATTACCGCCAAAATTTGTCAGTTTGGGGTAACTCATCACGACCGGTTAACACCAGTACTGGTTAAGAGTTACCCACTATCAACATGTAAACTGATTGTCCTTTATTTGCTTCTTTGATGGTCTCCATTGAATCTCCAAGTTAGTGTCAACTCATTCCTACATATACCAGTTGTCTACATATACCAGTTGACACTCTCTAAACTATCATAAACTAAACATCCAATACCGGTTGCAATACAAGTAACTTTTAAAATTAATACCGGTTTGTCTAATGACAATGTGATCATATGTGTGTGTGCATGTTCCATCAATGACAACACATGAAGTCATCCATTAAAATCATCATCAAGACAACATGGATAACCATCATTCTTAGTCAATTCAATATTGTTCAACACTTGCTATCTCAATAACTCACACAAATCATAGTTCATTCATGTCTTAGTCATGTGATAAGAAACAAACACAACAGTAGCCGAAGTAGAACCTTCTTTATTTTGAAAGTAAATCTTATAAGTTATGCCCATAGAAACATATCTTATAAGGATTGTTTATGAGCCTCACCCTAAGCAATTGTAGGGATTCATTGCTTCCTCTTTGGATTTGTTACTTATAACCTTTCTTCTTTATGTCCTTCCATTTTCCCAACATATAAACATGTTGCATAGATAGGTGTTGTCTAGTGTGGCATTTTCTATTCTCCACATTTTATCTTTGTATCTCTATTTTAACTTTTGTGGGGTCCTCAAACTTACCATGGTTGATGTAATGCCCTCATCTTAAATGCCTAAGCGTAAGTTTGAGTAGTTTCCTATTCCTTAGCTTTGTTATAGTAAATCAACTCCTACGACTTCTTTGTCTACATCTATTCTTGTTGTTGAGGAGGCTTTTTCCTTCTTCAAATTTTGTCATTTCCCTTCTTTTGGAGGTTGGCAATGCAACTCATATTTCACAACCCATAACTGAGTCATGTGCCTCATCTTTGGAGGTATGTTTGATTATCTATAGGATATCCCAATGTTGTCAACTATCTTCACATAATTGTTGAATCTTACCTCACATGAGCTGGATAAGAATGTTGAGGTAACCTCATCCTTGGCTCTTTCTACCGATGACACTCTTAGTAATTATTTGGTGATTGTCCCTCTTCTATCTTGTCCTCCCTCTCCTTATGATCAAGATTGAGAGGATGATGATCTAATGGCAGGTGATTTCTTGAGTAGTACCCATTTTATCTTTAGATTAGAGTCTGCATGTTTTGTGTTCCCTTGTGCTTTCCTTTACATGTTTGTGCTCTCCTGAAGGACCTAAGTTACTTTGTAGGTACTTAGACATCAAGTATAATTTATCTATTTTACACTTCCTATGTTTTCTCATCCTTCTTCATTTTGTTGTATATTGGCTTTTGACATTCAAGGATGATGAAAAGCATTGGAGGCAATCAGGCCTTCCTCCATGTTGACCCAATTTTATTGTTTCTTTGTCTTTATGTGTCTTTCTCTAGAACCAAAAACTTTGGGACCATGATGTGCAATTCATATGAAGCCATATAAACATAATCTAATTTCACTTCAATTAATACTATTGATCTTGAATAATTAGATCCTCATGTCTCCTTATGTTTTTGATGTTGTGTGTATCATATGTTATTTGTTGCCTGGTAGAATTCCATGGAAACATCTTTCTATGTTGACATGAAACAACACCTCTTCTCCTTAGAATGACTTGCATTCCATTTTGTGTAACACATCTCATTCTAAGGGGGCCCATCATACCTACATTCATATCTTGTTTATCTTAAGTCTTCTATCAAATATTTCTTTTTGAAATATGTTTGCATTTAGTTACCTCATTTAGTTCCTTGTGTGGGGGCCAAACCATTGTGTTTTGTCTAAGTTAATATTTGTATATTTTATGTAGCTATTCTACAATGTAGTTTGTAGTAGTCACATGCTGACTAATCATATGACTATCTATCATAACACAACTTTCTACCCATACCAATATTATCTCAATGACCTTATATCTTAATGAACATTATCTCACAATCTATATTTGATTGCTCTTTTTTTTTTATATCTAATTTTTTTCTTTTCATCTAACATGTCTATAATGATAGAACCTAGCACTATCTTGCAAAGGTTCAACTCAAGTCCCTTCCCTAGGGGAGATTCCATGTAGGTAAAAGACTCTAGTTCCCCATCTTGGTATAATATTCTTAACCCTCTCTTTCCCTCTACTTTATCTTGCATCTTTTTTATATGCTCGCTAAAATGGGGGCAAAATGTAATGTCATAATTTTCATCCCATGCAAATCCATGTCGCATACCACCTTCACTTTAGTTGAATAAAAAATAATGATTAATCTTCCACCTCACTTGCTTGCTAAGCTTGCCTTTTCCACTTATCATGCCAATCCTCTTGACTTGTCTAGATTGTTCAAGGACACCTATGAATTACAAGACATTTGATCATTCTAGCATTCATCTTGTGAATATCCATGACTAAATTTGACCTTGTTGGGATGTTACATGTGCTAATTATGGTGGTGTTGTTATGCCTTGCATAATGCACCCCAACTTTTTCCTTCTCGAGTTGCTCGCCCCCTCTATTTTGCTTCATTTTATTTTTTTTTGTTTTGTTTTCCTTCTATTTTTGTATCCCTTTTGTGTTTCTTGTCTTGTTACTTCAGAGTTTCAGAGCTCCTGAAACCTTGGAGTGTTCTTTTGTCTTTCCTTTTCTATGCACTCTAAAACCCTGGGTTCCTGGGATCCTGAAGTGCGTCTATTTTCCTTTCTTATTTTTGTTATGGGCTTCGGAGTTTTGGGTTCCCGAAACCTTGAAGTTCTTTTGTTTTTTTCTTTTTGGAACTTCAAAGTCTCAGAATCCTAAAATTTCAAAGTTCCCCTTTTGTTCATGTGGTTGTGGACCTCAAGGTCTCAGAATCTCATAACTCTAAAGTCCTTTGTGTTGTTTTGTTTTCTTTGGTTGGTAGCTTTGGAGTCTCAGGTTCTTGAGATTTCGAGCCCCCTTTGTTCATTTTCTTGTAAGAGCCTTGGGACTATGGAATCCTAAAATCTCATGTTCTCTATGTCTTGTTTATCTTTGTTATCTCTTTAGATTTTTAGAATTTCGAAGTCGCGAAGTCACTTGTCTTGTGACTCTAGAACTCCAGGATCCTACAACCCCGAGGTGCGTCCTATCTCAGTTTGCAAAATTGTCAAGGGAATGCATATCTTTCTTAGGCCCATTTTGCTCATTTGTGTGTTTAGTCATCTTGCAGCCTTGTTCTTTCGAAGAGTTTGCAAGTTCGTGTGGCATGATTTTTCTCCTTCCTCCTCCTTGTCCTAGTTGGTTTTCTCTTCCCCCCTTGTGTTTTCGCAGGGGTTTTCCTTTTATTCTCTCCTTGTCTTGGTTTTATTATTTTTTTAATTTTTATCTTAGGGTTTCTTGTTTTCAAATAAGTCATCTTCAATAGTGTGTCTCCCCCCTCTTTGGTTTTGGGATCTCAGGTCCTTGAGATCTCGACCCCTTTGGCTTGTTTTTTATTGTTCCACTTCAGAACCTTGAGATCTCGAGAATCCGAAGAGTTGTCTTGCCTTACCTTCTTCACCTTTCAGAACCTCAAGTTCCTAAGATCCTAAATAAGTCATCCTTGGTTAGATCCTTATTCACTTACGAACCCTAGGTTCCTGGGATTTAGGAGTTCCTTTTTGGTGTGCCCTTCTTTTACTTCGGAACCTCGAGTTCCCAAGATTCTAAAATCTAACTATTAGATTGTGACCTTTCTCTTTTTGCATTTTTGGATCTCAAGGTTTTGGAATTATGAGTTTCTGATACTTCTCACTTCAGAACCCTGGGAATCTAGGATCTTGAATTCATGATGCAATTTTGCGAAGAGGTTCTTTTGAACCTGGAACCTCAAGATCCTAGAGTTCTCTACTTTTAAAAGTAATTTCTAAGGCACTGATTATATACTTTATTTTGCCAATTTAAAGAGTTGTTGTGGAAGTAGTAGTAACTCTAATAAAAAGAAGTAGGAATGATATCAAGCTCAAGAATAATCCCATCATCCACTTTAGTAGATTGCTATGTTGGAAACTACCACAACAACAGGAAGAACAAGCACTAGACAAGTGGGTGACTCTAAATGAACTCTCACTTGTCATGAAGAAGAAGGCATGATCTTGGTATGAGAAATAGTTCTGAAAGGAGATCAAGTGTACACTTTTTGAGCATGCACTTCATTTCAAGGTAGCTACAACACATGTAGGAGTTGCAACAACTACTGCACTTAGAGAAGGCTCAATGTTCCCTTGTGTTTTGTACAAGTTAACTAAGGATCAAAAGAAATGACTTGCATGTTAGTTGTAACCTCTACCATTTTGTAATTGAATCATAGGTTGTAGTCACTCTAGAATTATAGGGATTAAGATACTTTAATGTAACAAATCAAGCCATTTTGAGAGTTGAAAAATTGAAGACTCGAGGCCATAGTTAGCAATTCTAAAGTTAGAATTTTTCAGAATTAGGAATTTAGATTTTTGGAATAGACTAGGATAGGAGAACTTATAGAACTTGGCTGATGGTCATTCTAGATTCTTTTTCTTTTCATTTTCATGTTAATGTAGTTGAGGATAATCTGATAAGGGACATAAATTAGATGTTCAGTGTGACAAATCTATTGGACAAGTGCCTCATTCGAGGGCAAATTTATAAACTTCAATGTAATTTCATGTTTCTTTCAGATGTTTTCTTTTCATATGATGAATGTTTGACATCTCGTTACATGATTTAATTTCTTGAAACTAGATATAATTGTGTTTGTTTGTCAATGATCTACACATTTGAATGGTGGTTAATGTTGATGCAAATATGGTTTACTAATTCCAACCTCTAAATTTAGCTTCGTTAGTATGTTGAATTATTGATTTGCATGTTGATGTATGATTTTTTCCCAAATTCCTCCATGATTAGTTGATATTGTCAAATGTTCAATATCTTCTTGCATTCCCTTTCTCTTTTGTTCTTGTTGTCCAATTGGTTAGCTTAGTTTTAGTTTAGTTATATAACTTATGAAGATAAATCAGAAATATTTGAATCAATAGGCCCCTTAATAGATACAACTACGTCATGTTGGTATTTGATCATTTGAACTCAATCGGTAATGTGTGTTTTCTTGATGTAACCAATATATGTCTGTTGATTATAGAGATTAGATTTATGTATGATAATTATTTTGTATGTTGTCATTGATGGAAACCATGTTTCTTTAAGTCATCTAAGTCATGCGGTTCAACCAGCAAGGCTTAATTGGTTAGCAGAAATAGTTTTTATCAGAACTGGTAATTAGGACTTCAATCGGTAAAAGACTGATAGTGTTACATTCCAATAACTGGTATGTGAAAATCATGAAGAATGAGATGATGCAATTTTGCAACAGCATTGAAGACTATTATATGAAGATATGTTCGTGACTACACGTGCTGATTTGATCAGATGAATGAGATTTGTTTGACTCAATAGATTAGTTGATAAATACTTAACCAGTAGTGATGAAAATCACTTAGATCAGTAAAACAACACAAAATTGGATTTGTTATGTCGATGGCTGACATAACTAAATCATACAATGCAAGATTGTCTAGATGAATTGAACCTACGAAATTGTAACAAGGTTCTAACTGACCTTATGATGATTTTAAATGCGTGATGAGGTATGAAAGGATATATGTGTATGAGCTTGAAAGTGTGAAAGATCATTAGAAAATTTTGTATTTCTGATAGTGCTATGATTAGAGGAGTTGAGAGATGAAGTCTATGTGATGTTGTAATGTTTTGAAGCAGATCTTATCAAACACTAAAGGTGTTATACTGAGATCATTTGTAATTGTTGTCTCTCTAACAGTTATAGCAAGAAAATCCTCTTACAAGGTCATTCCTAACATGGTGTAGTTGGATCCTAACAAGTTTGATCATTAAATCCTTTAACTAGGTGACACAATAACTTGTGTTTACAAATCCCAGTAACTTGGGGAACTCCTAACAGGGCTAGTCCTCACAGGCCTTCTGTAAAGCTCTTAACCAAGATTAGACACTTCTAATAGGGTGTGCCCCTAACTGGGTGTTGTAGAACTTAATCGATCAAATCTCTATACTATAGATATTGGATCTTGTGGGTACTAACTCCCACCATGGTTTTTCCCATTTGGGTTTTCCATGTATAAACTCTTGTGTCATTTTATGCTTTATGTGGTGATTGCATACTTGGTGTTATTTCTTATATGCCTATTGAGTTTTAAGTTGGTGAAATTGATAATCAGATTTGTATTGTTTTTACTTGCACTAATTCACCCCCCCCTCCTAAGTGCCTTATAAGTTCATCACATCAACCACCAAGTTACCCAACACCATTGTAACCTGACTATAAAGACCTTGGAGGCATTAACCTTTTGAGTTTATTTACTTTTTGGGATAGGTGGTTTGTGAATTCATGTTCTACCTTCATGTTGGTGAGTGTTTCAAAACACCCATCAATAGAAATTAGTGCTAGGAGGGCCAGACAACATCTTCTAAGTTATTTGCTTAAGTTGGAGTGAGCTAAGTCTTGGGAAAGCTTGGCTCTGATGCTTAGTCCTTATTGCATACTCAGGATTGTTCATCCAATCCCTCATCATGCATACTATGAGCTTCCTATGTTCTATCCCAAAAATGAACAAAGTGCTTCAATCCATGTAAGTGATTTCATGAATTATGTAGAACTTTTTCAAAATGTGTCACATGATATCATTTTTGGCTTGTTTGCAGGTACTTTTCAAGGTTCAACATCACATTGGTATGCAAATCTTCCTCCTGGTTAAATTTGTTCTTGGTGGGAGTCATAATTTTTATTCCTATGTTAATATGATCTAGCAACAAGCGCACAAGATGTTTTAATTCAATTTGCAAGGGTTAAAAGAAATTTTGCTGAAACTATTTTTGAATTTAATCATAGATTTCTTTTAATGTATCAAAGACTTCTGTCTATGCATAGGATAATTAGCACTTATTTCTTGAAAGAACACAATATTTAGGGTATTTGTTCCATGTTCATAGAAAAAGTGAGAAGTTTGGGTGATGTAAATGATGTTAATCAGGAAATTAGCATTGCCTTCATGTTATCACAATTTGGATATGATGCACCAAATGATCATTACAATGAATTCAATGACCGAGTAACAGATAATTGTCGATATGCATGATATTCCAACACGATATACACCATGCCTGTCCAACAACAATCACATGATATTTTTAGTGTTTTAGATCTACTCTACATATATTCAACCAACTCAATGAATGAACATAATCATGACCAACAAATGCAAATTCCAAATCTAAATGACAATGTTTCATCTTCTTTTGAGAGTATAACTACTAAAACTTATTTTTTTGATCATGATTTAGGAGGTAGAGCAGCAAATTATAATGAAATTACAACTGCAACAACAAGTGTATGACTATTTCAACTCAAATGTCCAAGTCAGAACAAAGATAAAGTAGCTGCAAATATTGATCATGAGAAGGAAATCAAGTTTAGAAGTGATTTAACAACCATTTTTTTAGAGATTTGAGAGAAGTAAAATTTGCCATAGAGCTGACCCAACATTTCCACAATGAAGAATCAACAAGTGGAGAGTTTCATATGCATTGTTAATGTGAGTTGCATGATGATCAATTGCATAGTGAGAGTGTGCAAACTTCTGATTTTTGGTTGGATACCTCACTTGCACATAGATATTTGAATGAAAAGTTGAGAGAGTTGGGTGTCTCTAAATCTTGGGTGGATTTTGTATTGATAGATGGATGTAGAATGCACTACATAAACAAGCATTATGAGTTTAATTGTTGTGTTTTCCTTAAAAGATTCTATAGATATTTGAAACACATGATTAAACTTGAGGATGCATTCACTCCTTCAGAAGATCATTGGGACCTCAAACTAACAAATAATTTAAGAGAACAACTCTTAATATTTAAGGCATAAGAGAATTCACAATCATTTACTCATGAAGTAAATTTGCTTGATGAGAGAAAACATGATGGAGAACTTATAACAAGTATAGATGAAGCTGGTAAGTTGGTGATTATGTCTTCCTCTATCGATGAACACAAGAGAGATGTTGAGTTTAATTCACTATGTAACAACAATGTTAAAAGTGTGGTTGTTGTTGCACCAAAAGATTGACCTGTTAATGCCCGATAAAACCACTAGACTTATAGAATCCATGGGAGGTGGTTAAGACAATTCACAAAACTGAGTACTACGTTGCACAACACAAGGAGACCAAGGGTGCACACCTTGCAACAATCCCCCCAGTGCAAGCGAGGGGTTTGAACCTATGACCAAGCTCTATTACCAATTGTTACAAGTGTGGTTTCCATTGCACCAAAAGATCAACATGTTAATGCTTGATACAACCACTAGACATAGAATCCACAAGAGGTGGTTAAGCCATGTCACAAATGCGAGCATTGCACTACACAACACAAGGAGACCAAGGGTGAACACCTTGCAACAAACAATGCTAATTTGTGTTTGGATTCATAGAGTAAACAAGCTGAGTTGATGATTGACCTTGGTGTGATTACATTATGGAATGACAATCCCATTGGTTTGGAAGGTAGTTATGTTGATTCATGCAGTGATTTTGTGAGTAATGGGACTGATCTTGTAAAAGATTGTGAAGTTGAAAAGGTGAATGATGCCTGCATTTGTGTTGATAAGGGAAATAAGTTTGAAATCAACTGTGTAGATGGTGATAACACAAGTTTCTCACTTGAATTCCAAGGCCATGATGATTCAAGTGGAATAACAATGATAATCCAAGTAAGTGGAATAACAATGATGAGAAGGAAAACAACATATTAATTGATGAGGTTATAGATGTTCTTTTCTTGCATTATGATGATGAGTTGGTGAATCAAGCTTTTAACACAAACAAAGAAATGGATCTAAATCATAAATTCCTTGATGAATGCCTAAATTTGATTTACAACCATGAAAAAAAATAGCCAATGTGATGAATGTTGATGAAATTGATTCATTGTATGAAACTAACCATTTATTATAGCAAAATGTTGATGGCAGGGTCAAGGATGATGAAGGTCAATTCAATCGAGAGCATACTTCCAAAGGAAAGTCGGAAGTTGAGCTTCCTATATAAAACCCAACACTGGGAAATCAAGCAGTGTTTCCTCCAATCTCATTTTATGCTTTCAAATGGAATTTCAGAAGGAATTTCATATTCTCAATTTTCTAAGGTTTATGAATTTAACAATAAAATGTCTAATGCTGATTTCTTTACTTTTGTTGATCCTGTGTAGGAAATTAATGAAGATCTTGTTGTTGTGCACAAAGAGGAGAGTCTCCAAACTTTGAAAAATGGAACTAAATATTGTGTCCAGTCCACCATAGAAGAGGGAGTACAGAGAATGATGAACCTTGTGGCAAAGCTAAGTGCAAGAATGGACAAAACAAGATAATTTGGTAACATGGAAGATTTCGCAATATACGATTCATGTAGGAACCGTCCTTTGAATTTGCATCTTGAGGTATGTTGTCCTCATTTTATATTAGCATGGGAGATTTTTGTAAATTTCAAGATGATTAATGAACAAGGTGCATATAAAGTTGAAGAAGGTAATCTGAGGAGGGAAGAACCTCATACTTCTTGTTTATTAGGAGGCATTGAAGTAGATAGTCCATTGTTGGTTGAGTGCCCTAGTTTACTACTTAGGATTGGTTTTAATGATAATGATGTGTTAGAAATTAAAGTTAATATTGATGATCAACATAACACGCCACTAATTGATGTTATTTTTCTTGACATGTATGAACCTAAGAAAGATGACAAGTTGTTACTCAAGCCGGGACCTTGTAAGTGTTGGCAATTAACACTTATCCGATGGATACCAATACATGGATAATGGATTAGGGTTGTCATTGATGGCAACTCTTCATGTAAATCCTATACAGTAGTTATGGATTTTGGTACCCACCAAAGGGAGTGATCCAAAAATTTGTCACTGGTATCTCAGGATAGTAAAGCACTTTTGGTCCAAAATATTTGCAGTGATTTTAGTGGACAAATTTGTGCATGGGATGATAGGGCCTACACATAAAAATTGTTTTGACATCATTTGGTTAATCTGCATATGTTTTAGAGATCCGGTCTAAGCTGACACTTGGCTACACATTGCATTGCATAATATGGATGGCTGACCTGATGAATGTTTAATTTTATGATTGCAGATCTATATGACCAATGTAGAAGATCTTTTTATGGTGTGATGTGAGAGAGTAGTGATCGAGAAACCTATTTGGCAAAAATTTCACATGCGCACTCTTGATTTGGTAGCTGATTGCAAAGAAGAATAGGGCAAAGTTGTATAGAAGTTATAGTCAAACTTTTTGCACTTAACCAGAACTCATCCAAGCATTGTTTGATGTTATTTTGGAGTTCAATCATTGTAGTTATCATTGTAAATGATCTGTAAGTCAGTGTGACTTCCATATTGTAATTAAACCTTTGGTTCTAGGCAGTGTGCCTAAATGCAAGTGCATTCCCCTTATGTAATATTTATGTACTCTTGATCATAGTATATGAATCTTGTGGGTTCAAATACCACTGTGGTTAATGTTTTGGTACACAATTTTGGTAATTTTGTCAGATTCTTTTTGGATAACAATTTTTTGATTTTTCTCATGAGTGTTGCCATCAATGCCAAAGGGGGAGATTGTTGGCAAATGCACACTCCAATGAGACATTGTAGGTGACTAAAGGTTTTGTCATTGATGACAACCTTGCAATCCTATGACACCAGCAAGACAATTTACTGGCACTAGCAAAGACAGACTCTACACCGGCACAGTAGGACCATCGACAGTGAAAGGAAGCATACCGGCACAAAAGTTGACAGGAATTTTGTTTGTAATGTATTTTGTTAATTATTATAAAATCATTGTAAACCGACTTGGAAAGTTGTAAAATGAATCATATATATAAGAGATCATTGTAGAACATTTAGGATATAGATGGAAGGAATAAGATAGGTGAATTAAGGCAGACCTATTATGCAAGTTATAGGTTAAGGGGTTATGTATGAAGCAGAGCTATAAACCAGTACTGGATCTGGCATAGTATATGATATTTTGAAGTAGTACAACACATTGGATTTATATAATCCATTTTGTAAGTCAGTGAGACTTCCCATTTTGTAATTGAGCAGTGAGCTCTAGGCACTTGGCCTTCCTGCATGTGCAAGCCCCTCTTGTAGCAGTAATATTCTCTTATTGGCCAATAAGTGAATATTGTGGGTCACAAATCCCATCGAGGTTTTTCCCACACCAGGTTTCCTTGTTAAACTACTGTGTTATGGTGTGTTTTTCATGTGGTTGTTGTTATCTCTATTTATTGCTTTATTTCTTGTTTACCGGTATACAGTATTGATATGCTTTACATGTTTTAAGTTAAGAAAATATCATAACCGGTTAGATACTGATTCACCCCCCCCTCTCAGTATCTGTGAGAATCCTAACATTTCCCTTTCCAGGTTTCCATGTAAAAATATTGGTGTTGTGATTTTGTGGTTGATTATCTTGTTTTCTTGCATTTTACTTTCTTGCATTTGCTTCCAGTGGTCTGAGAATAAGTTTGAATATTTATTTATCAGTAGAACATTGATTCACCCCCCTCCTATTTTTCCTTGATTCCAACAATTGTAATAGAGCCCAGTTCCTCCAAAGAATTCTAACCACTTGAGGAAGGTCCGAGAGATTGAATCAATTGATTCCGGTTGGTAGAGACAACTTTGTGTAGCACTTGAGGATCTTGATGCAGCAAGAAATAAAATAAGTTCCTTAAAGAGAAACTTGAATGCAGCTAAAGACTTCATTAATGATTTGAAAGATCAAGTCAACACTTCAAGAGACAAGAGAAAAGAGTTGATGGACAAGCTGAAGGAGAAACACAAGCAAAGCATTGAAGACCAAAGCAAAACTAAGGAATGTGAAAATATTCCTAGAGAGAATGTTGTATTGAAGAGAAGATGCAATCCATTGTGATGAAGCTGACTAAGGAGATTGAAGACAGGAAGAAGAATGAAGAAATTTTGACTCAATCATTGAAAGACAGATCAAATGAATGCTACAAAATTACCTATGAGAATGATCAGGTTAATCTTGAATTGATGCAATCAAGGAATGATGGTCAAGAACTTGAAAGACATATTTTTTCCTTAAGAGATGAACTTTCTATTGTAAACAAGTACAAATACACATTCAATACTATCTTAGCAAGGCTTGATGAGATGCTAGATAGTCAAAGACATGGAAAGGACACAACAGGACTTGGATATGAAAAAGGAGAATCCTCTAGTTCTGGACAAAGCAATGCAAAGCCTAATCATCAGAAGAGAAAGAAACCTCTAATAAGACAACCTAATGCTCACAAGTTCAATGGTAAATGTTTTGTTTGCAATAAATTTGGTCATATGGCAAGTCAATGCAGAAATAGAGTCAATCAAAATAACTCATCATTCTCTTGAAAATGTTATAATTGTAATAAGTATGGTCATAAGTCAATTGAATGTAGAAGTCTCAAGAATGTTAGATGTCATCCTTGTAGTAGATTTGGACATATAGCTAATCAGTGTAGATCTAGAGGAAATCAAAGCAATAACAGGGCTAGTCAGAAGAACAATGTTGTTTCGCATGCATGCAACAAAACTGGTCACATTGTGAACTATTGTAGAAGCAAGAATGTGAACAACAATGATCTAGTAGACAAGAACAAATCTGATGAAAAAGGAAAGGAAAAGGTAGAAGAGATCAAGAGCAAGCATGATAAAATGTGGGTCGGGAAATATGAATCTAAGGTAGATAGTGGATCGACACCTAAATCTAGTGCAGGATCTTCATTTGGTAACTAAGGAATTTGGCCTTAGGGGGTGGCATCTTCATGCAAAATCTTGCAAAACCCCCTAAAGAGATCTATGATCGATAATGGTTTATTGCAGATGCTTTGAGTGTTGGAATACAATTAATCTAAGAACACTGAGAGGGGGGGTGAATCAGTGTTCTGCCGGTAACACAAGATTTTAACCTTTTATAACATACACATATAAACCAGTAAATGAAGAAACATATAACTTGAAGTAAATAAACCAGCCACATGAATGAACACCATAACACACAAAATTTATACATGGAAAACCTCAAAGAGAAAAAACCATGGTGGGATTTGTGACCCACAATATCAATTCACTGGCCATATGAAAGATATTACATAGCATGAGGGCATACACATGTATGAAGGTACACTGCCTAGAGCACACTGCTCAACACAAAAGAGTATCACTGACTACAAGCTTCTGCTAGGATGAAATAGTACTGGTGAACTCACAAATTACATCTACAATGCCAAAAAGAGTTTCGATTATAGCTCTACTCTATACGGGTTCATAAACCCTGAATCCTTCTACCGATATATCCTTTCCTCCAAGAATGCTTTACAAACCATCTATAGATCATAGCATGATATTACATTCACATAAAAATGACCTACATACATATCCTTCACATTACATAGTTCTTCTACCTTGTCATATCATTATTCTATATCAAAATGACCTAACAGACTGACTTATATACCCTTTACAAATAATATGCCTTATGTTGGCTTATAATACAAAAGATATTCAATGTCGGTCTTTATACAATAATTACCAAATGATTTTACAAATAAGACCTTTCGGATCCCAAACTGATGTTGGCTTCACTAAAGTGTTGGATATAGGTGCCAGTGTCGGTGCCGGTGATGACCCTGAATATTCCAATGCCGGTATCCACTGGTGTATTCCTCCAAATGCTGGTATATGCCTTCAATAGAATCTTGTTACCATCAATGACAACATATGATTCCAATGAGTGTCAATTGCCAACAATCTCCCCCTTTGGCATTGATGGCAACACTCATGTGAAAAAAGGATTCCCTATCGATTCAACATAAAACATGAAACATGAAACATGAAACATGCTCCCCCTGAGCTGATTGACTCTATCTACAATATACTCTGACGATGTCCTCCTCCTAGGATTACATTCATATTTTTCACATAATATACACTCCCCCTTTGGTATCAATGCCAAAGACCAGTGAAAGAATTGAAAGAATTGTTACAGATTACTTTACCTGAGATTGACCAATGTCAAAATTTCTAGATAAGCTTTCTCTAGCAACTGTACATAGGTATCCCAACCAGTTTTGAATGTTTCAAATATGGATACAAGTCCACTTAGTAAATGTGCTAGTGTTTCTTTCTCAGTGACTTCTGCCAGTGTGGGTTTCACAAGCATATCCATACATTCCCTCTTTTGTACACCAAGTGAATCCAATCTTGGACTCACCAAACCTCTAAGACTCCTTGCTCTCTGATAATCTTGTCTCTTTCCTTTTCAAAAGCAAAAAATTGGTTCTCCAAAGTCAAAATTTGTCCATCAATGGAAGTTGTAAGTGAAGTTAGTCCATCAAAAGAATTAGCAATATTAGCAATCTTTTCATGTAATTCCTTTAACCTCTAATCAATATTTGTTGTAAGAGTTTCTATATTACAATAGACCCTGTAGATGTTAGTACACTGTTTCAAAGATTTTTCAATGAGTACAAGTCTCTCTTCAACCTTCCTCTTCTCTGTCTCAATAATCTAGTCAAAAGCGGCTTTCTTGGCTAGAGTAAATCTTTCAAGTGCTTTGTTGTCAGAAATTTGCTGCAATGATTTACATTTTTTAGATATATGCTATGTCAATACCTTAAGCTTTCTGGAAGGGCTTGCTTCATTTTCAATCATACAATTAGGAATCAATCTATGCAAAAATTTTATTGATTGATCTATTATTCCTTTTTCAATTGATCCCTCCTTCATTAGCTTTTGAGTAGCCATCATCATTAGCTTTGTGGGACTCATCTCTATGATTTATTTCTTCTCAACTTGAGAAGTGTCAATTGCCAAAAGTTTTATTGGGAATCAACTGTCAGTTCAGTCTTCTTTTCCTTATCTTCCTTATCCTCTCTCGGTGTATCCATTTTCTCTTCCTCTAATGCACCGGTGGCTTCGCCACTTGGTGCAGTATCAGTTACTGTCGGTGGAGTATTATCCATAATATTATCTATAGCCTGTACATTATATATATTACCTTTCCCAAACTATACAAATGTAGCCTCTGCCAGTTTAGTCTGTACACTCTCATCAGTTTTAGGTTTATTTGCCAGTTCACTCAAAATTTGATCTGAACTTCTCAAAATTCCTTTCCCTTTAGATTTGTCTGGAATAGTGGGAGCAGTTGCCTTAGCAAATTCTTCTTAAGAAGTGAGAAAATTAGGATTCTTTTGGAAGAATTTGGTCCAACCATCTCTGGTCTCATTTACTATCTCATTAACTCTACCCATCATTAGGCCTATTTGTCAAGTTTTGCTGCTAAAGACTATTCTATTAGCAACATCTATACACCTTTTCATTTTCTCATTATTTATAGAGCCACACATATTCAAAAGTTCAATTTCTTTGAGTTCTATGTCCCTCCTTATTGCATCTAATCTCCTTGCATCTAACGTATTGTACAATGATAAAGGAATTTCCTTCAAAATCTCTACCAAAGCCTTCTTATATATGTCTAGATGTAACAAAATTGCTTCTTCTATTTAATTTTGCTCATTATCATCTAAATATTCATAAAAAATTGACACATTCTTCAAAATTCCATCTTTAGTTACCTCATCAATCAATTCTGCACAAGTCATTTTACCAAATTCAGTTGCTTCGTCACTCTTTTTCTTCTTGTTGGGGGTTGCAGGAGCAGATGGAGTAAGTTTCCTTGTCAGAGGTGTAAGTGCAGTTGTTACTTTTCTAATTAGCTTCCTCCTTGGTTCCACCTTCTTCTCCTCTACTAGAGGCTTGTCATCTTTCTTCCTCTGTACCCTTCTGAATGCAAGAGGTTGATTATCCTCTAGATCAGAGTTAGAAGTGGTAGAAGAAATGAAAGTTTTAGACCTCTTCACCTTAGGAGCACTAACCGTTGCCGGTTGATCTACCAGTTTAGATCCAGAACCTAGTTCTGTATCTATCTTGTGAATTACATTTTGAACAAATGCAGACATTTTGTCTATCTTCTTCTCTCTTCTTTTCTTGTTGAAACTAGTTTTAACTTCAAAATCCTTTTCCTCTATAGTGCCAAAGTGTTCAACCTTATCATCCAAAAGAGCATCAATCAAAATTTTAGCATATAGCTTCAAAATATTGTCATCTACTTCATAACCCAATTTAGTGACCCATATAGTTCTAGGTTCCACTACTTCTATCAATGTCTCATGTGTTTGGAGATTCTCTCCCTTAGTCTCATGTTCTCTTGAAAATTTTTGAAGAAGCCCCAAAGATTCTCATACCTATTACTACCAAGACTGGTGATTGCTTCTTTGATCTGCATACCTACTAGTATGTTATGAGCCCAACGCTTCTTTCCCAAACCCAGTAGCTCATTCATGAAGTACAACATCAAATAGATAATAAGATTGCCAAATTAGAAATTTCCTTTCTTAACACCTTTTATCTTGCCAAGATTAATCATTAATTCACTCCTTAACCATTCACACAAGTCATACTTTTCATTATTCTTTATCATCTGATATGCATACAGGAACTGACAATAAAGTTTAATCAACTTGATTGAGTTACCTTGTAGCCAATGATCATGCTGGAAAATTTAACATATGTGTCTTTTATGGTGCTGACCCTCATAGATCTTCCATCATGGGTTGCATTGGTGAGCTTCTCAACCACAGTATTGGAGATCTTCTTTCCTAGTTCTTGTCCAACTTTAGGTAAGTCAATGACCATCTAAATAGATTCTTTGGTGATCATGTGGGGCCGGTCCAGCTAGAAGAATTCATTATGGACCCTGCTCAAAACATATTTGATCAAAACTACAATTCAGTTCCTGGTCAATGTACAAATTACAAGAAATATGGTCATAAGTCAAAAGATTGCAGAATGAATGTTAATTATCATGCATGTGGAAATTTTAGTCATTTGGATAATCAATGTAGGTCAATGAATGACACCAGATATGTCAAAGCAATTCAAAAGAACAATGTTACATGTTATGCATGCAACAAAATAGGTCATATTGCTAAGTACTGTAGAAGCAAGTCAACATCGATTAGCAATGATAAAGAAAATGAGAAACGAAAGAAGAAGGTAGATGAAATTCAATAAGATCACACCAAGAGATGGGTTAGAAAATATGAAGAACCAAGTGGAGATGCAACTACACTGGTAATTGCACCTGTAACTCCACTGGTAATTGCACCTGTAACTCCAGCAGTAGAACAGAGCATTTCTGCACCGGTAGGAAATTCATCTGGTAACTGAGGCATACACCATAGGGGTTGGAAAATTCATTGCAAATCTTGCATATTCCCCGGAAGAGATCTAGAAAGAGATCTGAAGAGTGGTATTGATAATTGATGGAGGTTTATCTGGCTTAAAACTATGAAACCGACATTCGGTAGGGTACATCGCTAAGAATTTATGACAGTGATGAATTAGGGTTTACTTGCTAATAAAAAGGAAAAATGGACTCATCTTCACTTACCCAACACTCAAGAAAACCAAAGCAAAGCAAAGGTGAATCATAGGTGATCAAGAGTGAGCAAAGGCATTCTGAAGGATTTCTAGTAGTCATCTGAGAAGTAATCAAAACCCTTCAACTGAAGACTATTTTCCAAGTGTTTTTTTGAACTGGGATCTGGATCATCATCTCCTCCTACTTTCATTGCGAATCCCACTATTGTTGAGGTCAAGTATAGGCTTAGGACTATTTCCAAGGAAGTTCCCCAAATTGCTATGAAGGAAGATTCTACTGGCGCATTTTTGAGAGTTCCCGATGGCGTGGTTTATGTAGAAGATGTTCGGGCCTATATTCACTACACCTTGGATGATTTAGGCACTGAGGAAATCAAGGGAATGCATCAATCTATTATAATAGGAAGCTCAAATACAATCAAGTTGGAATATCAAATCATTGAGGATCTAGGGTTAACCGGAATCCTATACATACCAAAATTCAAGGATGAAGTGATTATGTCTACATTGTCTAGCCATATGCCCAAATTTATTACAAACAAAACATCTACCATTGAATTTGTAAGCATTAGATTGCCTTACCAGTTTCCTCTGGTCTGATGAGTTCTGCATACGGGTTGTTTGATCTTCATTTGTAGTACCAGAGCTTTTGCCTTGTATAAATCCAAGCCCTCTAGAATCTTCACTCTACCTTTGTCTTTTCAATAAATCATCCAACTGTGCAACAATAATCCTGATTTTTTCTTTATACTCACTTGCAATAGTCAGATCATCTCTCAGAGTTGTTATTTGTCTTTCAATCTCTTGTTCATTATTCTAGGAGTGTACCAAATCAGTTCTCAACAGATTCTTCTCATGAGTCAATCTACCACATTCATAAAATTTGTTCGTCAAAGATATAGCAAGATTTTCTTCCTTCTTCTTTCTGTCCTCAATATATTTTTATAACCTCATAGTTAGGCCTTGCATTTCATTCTTCATGAGCATGTTTACTTGACTCGACTTCTGACATTGTTCCTTAAGTGCATTTTTCTCTTCATCATCTTGGTTTTGCAAAAGTTCCTTTCTCTTAGCTTGAGCAGATGATAACCTTTCTTGCTGAAAAATAATGAATTCATTAGCAGAATTCAATTCATCTTGCAGTTTTAGGTTCTTCATCCTTTCAACATCATAATCCTCAAGTGCCATTTCAATTTTCTTCTCCATAGCTATATTCATTATTTTTGAACAAGCAAGGCCTCAATTTAAAAGACACCCATTTAAATATATTGAGGAAAATCCCAATGGTTCTTTTTCTTCTGTGCCATATGAAGTTCTACACGTTGATGATGTTAGAGCATACATTCACTGCTTAATCAAGGAAATCAGAAGTAAGGATATCTTAACCTTGTATACTGAGCACATAATGGATGAAGTTGCAAACCCCAAACTGGAATATACGCAATTGTAGAAGAAGGGTTTCACGCAATTTGTTTAATTTTCATCATTTGATGAAGATGAATGGGTAAGATATATTTTGACCCATGTCCATGATGAATTTATATGGCTAGACAAATCCTATAAGACAACCAAGCAGGTCATTCATGTAGTCACATGTCTGCACCAAACCAGTGGAAAACTTAATTTGAGGAAGGTAACAAACACAACTGTCAATAAACTAATTGGTGCTCAATATGAAAATAGGTCAATGATGATTGATGATATCTTAGAGAATGATGTCATATTTGCATCAATGATTATTGGGTACAAAGTGTATTAGTCTAGCAGATTGAAGTCAGTCTTCAGTACTGCAATATATGTAGCTTATCAGATGGTAAAAGAGGATATACAGTATAACTTGTGCATAATTCTTCTTCAAGAGCTCCTGAGAAATTTGAAGAAAATCAAATCAGACAAGAAGCATTTTTTCATATTACAATTCATTGATTGTTTGTCTAGCATTATACTTCATGAATAAAATCCTTGAGATATGCAAGGTCCAATGGGAATTTGACTTATCGGTAGCTACAGATCAAACAAGGTATGTAAAGATTGGGTAATAAAGAGAATTAGATAGCCACCCTATGGAGCTTCTTCAAAACTTTCCAAGGCAGAATGCAGAATAGGGAAAGGATCCCTAAGGAAGTAGTGGACAAATAAGTAGATACTATCTATTTCATGGTCGATAAGGACTAGTACCATATGGAGGAAGTAGAGCCAAGGATGGTATGGATAATTCCAATGGGAAATGAGGTTGATACTCAAACTCTTGAAAGCTATGCTCACCATCTTTTGAGAAAACTGATTGACACTCAAGAACCAAAATTTGGTACATTCAAATAAAAATATATGGAATTGCATACAAATTTCACTTAGCCCAAAAGGAAAAGAAAGGTAACAAAAATTGCCGAGGTTGTGGCTGAACAAATGGCCTTTACCAAAGAAGATATCAAGAAAGCCAAGGAGAAGCCAAAGAAGCCTAAGACTGAACCAGTTCCCTCCAATGAGACTAAGTCTTCTCCTAATTTGGTGAAGCCATCTCCTCAATCAATAGCTCAAAGCTCATCTGACAAAGGAGTACTAAAAAAGAAGATGAAACCAAAAATAACTTATGTCATTGTATCTCATGTTGCATCTTAGATAAGAGTCAAATGAGGAAGCCGAGAAAGCAAAAAAGAAAGGAGAATTTGTCAGAGTGGTTAGGAAACCATAGTCTTGTGGTGCCCAGTAAAGCAAGAAGACAAAATAAGAACCTTCTCTACCTGGTAGGCCAAATAGAGGAAGAAAGATAAGGATAGAGCTTGATGTAGATCTTGAATCCGACAAGGTGGAAGATAAACATATCATAATTCCCCCATTGACTACAAGGGAATTGATAGATGAAATAGTTATTAATGGTAATCTCAAGAATATTAGTGCATACTATGAAAATATTGATGAGAATGATTGGAGGGTAATTGAAGAAGTTGTTGTGTTGCATTTGCATAACTTTAGTAAATCATTAATTGAGTTACAACATAGCATTCTGAAAGATCTATATAACATTATTGATGCTAGAAGGCTAACTGCAAGCCGAGTAGATAAGGAAATGAAAGAACGTGAATTGATTAATATCAGTGCATGTATCTCACAAGAAGAAGCTGGTAAACTCATGCAGCAAGCCAACAAGAAGGAATTCTGAAGCAAAAACAAAGTAAATAGGCTTATGGTTGGTGGGGTTGAGGAAGTCAGAAAAGAAACTGAAGAGATATGGAAAAGCTTCTTAAAGAACAATTAGGTTCTAATCAACACCAATTTTGATGATGGTTCTCAGAAGGAAGATAATTCCCCTCTACATGTACAAGCAAGTGCTCCAAGTAATCAGAAGGATGAAACTCAGACAGAGGCAAATCCAAGAGATCAGGCCAATTTAACCCTTGATGCAAAATATAGTCAAAATACTCTTATTGAAAAGGACAACCCAGAGATGGTGGAAGGGAAAGTTGAAGAAGCCAGAGAGACACCAAAAGATGATACTACAAAGGTTGAGGAAAAAGAAAGAGATAAGGAAGAAGCACATAATATGTAGGAATGGGATCAAGAATAAGATGAAAGAAAAGAAGAATCAAAGAAGGATGTTGATGAGGTCGAAGAGGTGGATAAGGGAAAGAAGAAAATTAATGATGTCCCAATAATCATGGCAATTGACATACCAAACAACATAGGGAAAAGGATTTTATCTCAAATCTCCATCAATTTTGATGGACCTCTTAACATTGGATAGATGTCTCCGGCTGAAAGGTTGATGGTTGTTGTAGCAGTTCAAGCTCAAGCAAGTTAGGACTTGGTTAAGTCAGAGAGTGAGGAAAAAATGAGATGTCTATAAGTGTTTTGCATAAGTTGGTACCACAACTACAATTAGATCCAAACTCTAACCCCTCTGATAGGGTATTACAGTTGATCAACAATATCAGTACCAATTTTGAGTCATTGGAAAAGGCAACCACCAAGAAAGTATTGGACAGATCCAAGGAGGTGCATATGCAGACATTCTGGAAGATGATTGAAGATGATAGGGTCAAATTGAACAAAGGACTGTAGACAATCTCTGAGTCATTGAGTGAAGGAGGAAAGATATATAATTCATGCCTCATATTTCCCAAATTCATATCACATATAGACAAGCAGATCAATGTTTGCCAAGGAAAGCTTGATGGTATATCTCAGTAATTTGATTCCAGTGTAGCCCTTACCACCAATATAGAAGGACAAGTGATGGCTCTAATTGATCAAATCTCGAGCCTAAATTCATAAAAGGATTGAATATTAAGGTGGGTTGGTGAACTCCGGAACCTTATTGCTCCCCGGATGGACACCATGTTGAGAAACAAAGTACATTGCATGAAGTCAATGGCACAACCTGTTCTGACAAACTTGAAAGATGTGAAGATATATGCTTATGTTTTTAGTGCTTTCATCACAATTTTGGACAGCTTGAAGAATGGGTGGGATACCCACATAGGATTTTTGAAGACTCTTTTTGCAGTTATCTTCAAGTATGTATAGAATATCCATTATATACCCTTGTATATAAGTTTTTGAGAAGCACCCTAACTTTTCCATTCTTGTCAAAGGGGGAGAGTAGAGTGAAAAATGTACAGAGAATGATACAAGTTTTTGAGTTTTTGGTCTAAGGGGAAGCCTTAGAAATTTTGATCTGGTATACAAGTTGACTCAACACTTAGTCATTTTTCACGAGTGTTGCCATCAATGTCAAAGGGGGAGATTGTTGGCAATTGACACTCATTCAATAGATACCAATGCATGGATAATGGATTAGAGTTTTCATTGATGGCAACTCTTTGTGGAAATCCTATCCAGTAGCTATGGATTTTGGTAACCAGAGAGGGAGTGATCCAGTAATCTATCACTGGTATCTTAGGATAGTAGAGCATTTTTAGTCCAGAATCTTTGCAATTATTTCAATGGACAGATTCATGCATGGGATGATAGGGCCAACATGTAGAAATCATTTTGACATCATTTGGTTGATCCACATATGTTTTAGAGATCCGATCTAAGCCGACACTTGGTTACACATTACACTGCATAATATGGATGACCGACTTGATGAATATTTTATTTTGTGATTGTGGATATATATGAATGATGTAGAAGATCATTTTGTGGTGTGATGTGAGAGAGTAGTGATTAAGAAACCTATTTGGTGCACTTTTACATACACACTCTTGATCTGGTAGCTGACTGAGAAGAAGAACAGGGCAAAGTTGTAGAGCAATTATAGTCAAAATTTTTGCACTTAACCAAAATTCATTCATGCATTGTTTAATGCTATTTTGGAGTTCAATCATTGTAGTTCATTGTAAATGATCTGTAAGTCAGTGTGTCTTCCATATTTTAATTAAACCTTTGGTTCTAGGCAGTGTACCTGAATGCGAGTGTTTTTGCCTTACATAATATTTATGTACTCCTGATCACAAAATATGAATATTGTGGGTTGTAATCCCACCATGGTTATTCCCTTTTCAAGTTTCCACATAAAAATCTTGGCGTTATTATTTTGTGGTTGATTATCTTTTGTTCCTTCATTTTACTTTCTTGCATTTTCTTTCAATGGCCTGAGAATAATTTTGAGAATATATTTACTGGTAGAACACTGATTCACCCCCCCCTCTCAGTGTTCCTTGATCCCAATAGTAATAATGAAGTCACTATGTGGGAGAATGCTTCTACAATGCAATCAAATCAAGTGGCTTCCTTCCTTTTCCCTTCATGCGTTAATTACTTTGTGTTTGAGTATGAAGTGGGAGAAATAAAAACATATTTGTGGGTAGATCACGATCAAAATTAAAACCCATGATTACTAACCTTTAAACTTATGTGCTCTCAAAATGAATCAAAATTGCTAAAATTTTGCATTTATGAGTACAAAAAAGAATTTTTCAAGCTTATAATTTGGCCTACCAAGTTATTACTACTAAACATAATGAAAATCAGTCAATAAGTGGTCAAAAATTTTGTTGCCTCATTCAGTTAAGATCGAGTCTCAATTTGATTTAGTGTTAGTTTAGGCTAGCTAGGTAGGAGTAGTTTAGTTTCCATTATGTTTTCTTGGTCTTCTTTGTTTGTTTGGTCTTTTCTTTCTTTTTGTCTTCCTGTGTGTCGATGTTGTATCTCCTTTCTTTTCTTGTGTCTTTTTTTTTCTATCTTTTTCTCTTTCCCTTCATGTTTCTTGTCCCCTACTCTTCCTGGTTTTTTTGTTTTGGTGTTCTCATGTCCTAGTTATTTTTGTTTCCTTTTCCCTTTTTTTGTTTGTTTCCTCTCTTTCCTTTGTTTGGGACTCCTTGTTCAAAGGTGAAAGCTAGAGTATTGCATAAAGGGGTATAACCAAGAGTGGCTTACCTGAGAGTTTGCTGTAGGTATTTTAGGTTACTCAATCAATCACTTGCCCAAGAAACTTTATTTTACTTTCATACTTTTCAATCTTGAGGATGCTAGCATGTATATTAACTTGGTGCATTTCTAAGTTTCTAGGAAGTACTTGAAAACCTATCACAAAATACACATCTTAAGAAACCCATAAGTTAGTTTAAATTAGGTTTGGTAGTCTCTATCTAAGGTAAAAAATCCAAAGGTTAATGTTTACTTCATGATGTCCACAGTGATTCCCTACCCAGTGTCAAACTTCATTGTTTGAAAATTAAGAAAAGTGAGAAAATAATATAATCATCAAAAATAAAGAAAAGAGAAAGAATATTAATAGAAGTGAAAAAAAAAGAGAGAGAAAAGAAGGAAAAAATAATTATCAAAATCTCAATTCACAAGGGCCATTCAAGTACCTCCACCGGGGCTACAGATGACTGACTGGCAATGGAGCAATATTTGAGGGGAGCCAAAGGTATCTCTATCGCGGCTATAGATGCATGGCTAGTAGCAAAGCTATGCCTAGGACATCATTACACATTGGAAACTCCTTCCTTTGCCTATGTAGCCTGGATCTTGCTTACCTTACTTGGTCACAACATAACTGAATGGATGGTTAAGAATAAATTGCACACACTTGGGGTTTCAATTCTAACGTGTGTCTCTTTGATGTGTTGAGGCTTGATTATGTTAGTTTTCTTTGAGTTGCCTAGTCTGTGAAACCAAAGATTCTAGATTCTTGAAGGATTGAGTGCTTGAAAATGCATGGGATCATTTTCCCAGCAAAGTCACCATTTTTTATGCCCTACATAATGCACCCCAACTTTTCACTTCTCAAGCTAGCCCCCCTCCTCTTCTTTGCTTTGCTTTGTTTTCTTTTTCTTTGTTTTGCCTTCCTTCTATTTTTATTTTCCCTTTGTATTTCTTGTCTTGTTACTTCAGAGTTTCAGAGTCCCAAAACCCTAAAGTGTGCTTTTTGTCTTTCATTTTCGAACACTGCTTCGGAACACTAGGTTCCCGAGATCCCAAAGTGCATCTATTTTCCTTGCTTCTTTTTGTTCTGGGCTTCAGAATTTCAGGTTCCCAAAACCTCAAAATGATTTTTTTTTCTTCTTTTCAGAAGTTTGGAGTCTCGAAATTTCAAAATTTTAAAGTTCTCCTTTTGTTCGTGTGGTTGTGGACCTCAAGGTCTTGGAATCCTGGAACTCCGAAGTCCTTGTTGTTTTGTTTTCTTTGGTTGTTGGATTCAGATTCTTTGATTCCTGAGATCTTGAGCCCCTTTGTTCATTGTCTTGTATGATCCCTAGGGCTCCAGAATCTCAAAATCTCAGGTTCTCTATGTCTTGTTTCTCTTTATTGTCTTTTTGAAGTTTTGGAATTTTAGAGTCCCAAAGTTGCTTGTCTTGTGACTCCAAAACTCTGGGATCCTAGAACCCCAAGGTGCATCATGTCTCAGTTTGCACAATTGCCAGGGGAATGAATATCCTTCTTAGGCTCATTTTTCTCATTTGTGTATTTAGTCATCCCATAGCCTTGTTCTTCTAGCAAGTTGGTAGGTTCATGTGGAGCGCTTTGTCTCCTTCCTCCTCCTTGTCCTAGTTGGTTTTTTCTTCCCCCCTTGTGTTTTCGCTTGGGTTTTCCTTTTTTACTCCTTTTCTTGATTTTGTTATTTCTTTTTTGTTTTTAGCTTAGGGTTTCTTGTTTTCAAATAATCCATGTTCAGAAGTTTGGCCCCCCCTCTTCAGTTTTGGGATCTTGGTTCCCTGAGATCCCGACCCATTTGGCTTGTTTTTTATTGTTCCACTCTAGAACCCTGAGATCTCATAATTTCAGAGAGTTATCTTTCCTTACCTTCTTCACCCTTTGTAACCCCGGGTTCATGAGATCTTGAAGAATTCATCCTTGGTTGGATCCTTAACTATTTCACTTCGGAACCTCAAGTTCCTAGGATTCAGGAGTGCCTTTTCAATGTGCCCTTGTTTCACTTTGAAACCCCGAGTTCCTGGGATTCTTAAGTTGGACTCTATTAGATTGTGACATTTCCCTTTTTGCATTTTGGGATCTTAGGATCCCAGAATTGTGAGTTACTAGTAGTTCTCACTTTGGAACCCCAAGATTCCAAGATCCCAAAGTCTTGCTGCGGTTTTGTGAAGAGGTTCTTTTGAACCCAAAACCTTGGGATTTAGGAGTTCATTGCTTTTAAAAGGAATTTCTAAGGCACTAATTATACACTTTGTTTTGGTAGTTTAAAGATCTCTTGTGGAAGTAGTAGCAACTCCAAGAAAGAGAATCGAGAATGAGATCAAACTCGAGAATAATCGCATCATCCATTTGTTGGCAACATCAATGAAGGAAAACTGAGGGGGGGGGGGTGAATCAGTTTTCACCGGATCTACAAACTTAACCACAAATACAGATCTGATAAACTACAACAATAACAAAGATAAGCAAATTGAAATCACAACACACAACAACCAAATTTTGACGTGGAAAACCCAGTTAAGGGAAAAACCATAGTGGGAACCTACCCATAATAAGATGATACTCTATAGTAGTATGTGAAAATATTACAATGAGGAATGTGATGAACTTATAAGGCATTGAGAGGGGGGGTGAATCAATGATAGTAAAAATAATACAAAACTGAATATCAATTTCACCAACTTAAAACTCAATAGACATGTAAGAAAAAAAAAAGCCAAGAATGCAATCACCACATAAAGAATAAACCACATGGCACAACAGATTATACATGGAAAACCCAAATGGGAAAAACCATGGTGGGAATTAGTACAAGATAAACTATCTGCAGTATAGAGATATGACCGGTTAAGGACTACAACACTCGGTTAGGGGCATACCCTGTTAGAAGTGTCTAAGCCCAGTTAAGAGATTTACAAAAAGGCCTGTGAGGACCATCCCTATTAGGAGCTACCCAAGTTACTAGGATTTGAAAACATAAGCTAATGTGTCACCTAGCTATAGGATTTAATGATCAGAACTGTTAGGATCTGACTGCACCCTATTAGAAGTGACCTTGTAAGAGGATTTTCTTGTTGCAACTGTTAGGAAGACAACAAGTACAAATGATCTCAGTATAACACCTTTTGTGTCTGATAAGATCTTCTTCAAAACATTACAAAATCACAAAGACTTCATCTCTCAACTCATCTAATCTTTGCACTATAAAAAATACAAAATTCTCTCATCACATATCACCTTATCAAGCTCATGTATATATATCCTTTCATACCTCATCACACAATTAAAATTATCATAAGGTCGGCTAGAACCTTATAAAAATTCCCTAGGTTCAATGCATTTAGACAATCTTGTATTGTACGCATTAGTTATGTCAGCCACCAACATAACAAATCTAATTCTATGTCGTTTTACCAATCTGAGTGATTTTCATCACTACTGGTTAACTGTGTTTCTTGGTCTCTACCTTGTTGACCAAATCTCATTCATCTGATCAAACGTGCTCATGTGGTCATCAAGTTATCTTCATCTACTAGTCATCAACGTTGTTGCAAAACCACATTCCTTCATCCTTCATGAATTTCATGTACTAGTTGTTGGTGTGAGACTCTGTCAATCATTTTACCAATTGAAGTCCTAATTGTCAGTTCTGATGAAACTGTCTCTGCTTTACCGATTAATTCTAGCCGGTTGAACTGTAGGACTTAGATGAGTTAAAGAAACATAGTTTCCATCAGTGACAACATACAAAATAGTCATCATACATAAATCTAATCTCTATGCACAACAAACATATACCGGTTGCATCAAGCAAATACACGTTACCGATTTAGTACAAATGATCAAATGCCAACAATCCACGCCTTTGGTATTGATGGCAACACGAGAAAAATTTGTTAACTAAGTGTGCAAAACAAAAATTGACTTCATGACATACACTCCCCCTTAGCAATACATACAAAATTTTGACTCACTTAAACTAATTCTACTCCCCCTTTGACAACAATGCCAAATAAAGAAGTAAAATACATACATTACATCAAAATTTGTCATCAAAAGTTGCATATATATATATATGTACATATATATATATATATATATATATATATATGTATATATATATATACATATATGTACATATATGTATATACATATATGTATATACATATATATATATATATATATGTATATATACATACATATATATACATATATGTATATATACATACATATATATACATATATGTATATATACATACATATATGTATATATATATACATATGTACATATATATATATATACATATATGTACATATATGTATATGTATATACATATATGTACATATATGTATATGTATATACATATATGTATATATATATACATATACATATATGTATATATATGTATGTATATATATATATATGTACATATATATACATATATATATATGTACATATATATATATATATATATATATAGAAATAAAAGTTTTAAGGTCTTTACAATGCAATTCTTAAGAAAATATCACTAAAATCAAACTTTAACATTTTAAGGTCAGTGTCCCATGTTTTTAATAGTTTCTCAGTGATTTCAACATGTGTCAAAATATGTGGAGCAAATTCTTCCATAACATCAATAGTGCTCATCTCTGGGGTAGCCAAAATTTCTTCAGACTCCTTGAATGCTCTCTGTAAAATTTCAACTTTTGGAATTAACTGATTATTTAGCTCCTTTAAGGATCTTATCCGCTTCACCTATTCAAAAACATAAATTTCTAATATGTGTTGTAAGGCATCAACTGATTTACCAAAAGTTATTGTTGACCCCTGTACCGGTATGTATGCTTCACTTATCCTCTCTAGTTCCTTCTCTATATCTTCTCTCTTTTTCTTTGAGTTGGAACAGAATAATGATACTTTAGATATAGTGGCCAAAATTTTACCTCTAGTTTCTATTCCGGTTTTCAAAAGATCTTTGTTCACTGTTAAAGCAACCTTACCTTTGTCAATTTCTGAAAAACAATTGTTCTCCCTTCTCTTCTGGTAATCTTTTTTTGCTAAAGCATGAGCTTCCTCTTCAAGTGATTTTAGTTATTCACTGACATCGACAACTAACTATCCAATCTTTGCAATAGGGGTGGATAGATTATTTGTATCAATCTTCGGTAGGAGACTTGATAAAATTTCAATAGCAGTTTGAATGGTCTCTGCTTCTCATTTCTGCTCTTTCAACCTCTTCTTTTGTGCTTGGAATTGCATAGAAATAGCAATATCCATTAATTCAGAGGAACTCAGATTTTCCATGTCTATTGGACCTTTAATACTCACGGAGTCATCATCATCATCATCAATCAAGGTTTTCTTTGTCTCCTTTGTTTTCTTCTCTTCATCCTTTTTCTCTTCTAACTTCTTTTCAGGTTTCTCTTTCCTTGTCTCTGATTGTTCCTTCTGTGTTGTTGTAGTGATGGGTGGTAGTTGAATTTTAACATGATGTACCATTACCTATGGTGGTTCCATTTCCACACTTTGTTCAGTAGTCGGTGCCTCCTCTGCCTTCTTTGTTTTCTTCTCTACCTCCTTACCTTTTTCTGTCTCCTCTTCCTTAGTGGTGTCTTTGACCGTTTGTGGATTTTCAACAATATGTTCTTTCACCGTTGTTTCCTCTTCCTTATCAACTAAATCCTTCTGATTATCCTCAGTAGCAACATTTACATTTGCATTTTCACTTACATTGGCTGGTGCAATCTAAGTTTCTATAGATTGTGCATTCACTAGTTGCTCACTTGAGCTCTTATCAGTTTTCTTCTCACCTTCATTATTTACATCTTATTGATGCTCTTGGGCATCATCCATTTGTACATCAATAACTACTACATTTACATTATCTTCGGTATTGTTAACATCATCTTTTTCATTATTAACTGCATTACCAGTGTCATCATCATCTGGTATATCTATAGGATTAGTATCAACAGGGTCATCATATGAGTACTTATTATCCAGCTCAAAATCTATAGGCTTAACACCCTTAGGAAAATCTTCTCCCTTTAACTTGACAGGCGTATCATCCTCATCTTCTTCATCTTTGTCTTCTTCTTTAGGGATGAGACCTAAAGATTTCTTTATCAAAATTTCAGTCTCCTTTTGGATTGATTCAGTATCACCAACAAGCATTCTTGTTAATCTCTTCTTTGATTTGAACAAAGCTTTTGCATTTACCTTTATCTATTTAATTTCCTCTTCAGTTGCTTCCGATTGCAAGTGTTTAAGTGTATAATCAATAAACTCTTTATCTAGGCTAATTGCCCCTTGCAACCTAGCATCAATCCAATTATATAAGAAATCTAGAATTTTCCCTTGTAATTCAATCAAGGCTCTACTAAACTTGTTCATACTGAAGATGACTGCATCTTCAATCTCCCTTTGTTGACTTTCAAACAAATGAGTCAACAGTATGTTTAAACCTTTTTAAATGTCATACTCCTTAATAATTCTAGTCATTCTAGTGAAATAATCTTCAAGTGTCAATATCTTTGTAGTTGCTTTACCTTTTCGAGTAGTCTTCTGCTTCTTAGCACTTTTCCTTAGTACTCTCTTATCTTCTTATGATTTTGTTTCCTCTATATCTGTCACCATTTTGTGATCTTTCTCCTTCTTTCTTTTTCTGGTTTGGGTAGGCACAATAGGAGGTTCAACAACTTTACCTTTCCTTCAGAATTGTATTTTAGAGGGTTTCCCTTTTTGAGATTCAGCAAGCTTCACCTTAGTTTTTTCTACTTTCTTCTTCTCAGTTGCTTTGGTTGCTCTGGTCTTACCGATGGAGGTATCGGTTGGTACACTGTAAGTTCCACCTTGTTGAGCCTCATATTTGGCTCTTGTTGTAGCTATCTGTTCTTTTGTGAATCTGGCCTACTTAGCAAAGGCTTGTACCTTTTTTCTTATTTTCTTTGCTATCACTAGTTTCTATAATTAAGAATGCACTTTCAGTAGTTTCTCCTTGTAGGTTCCAAACCTCTCAACAATAGCATCGACCGGTTGGCCTAATAAATGGTCAGCATAGGCAATGAGCATATCTTTATCTACTTCATATTTCATGGGAATTACCCATGTGGTTCTTGGAATCACAACTTTCATCAGGCGTGTATCTATGTCAACCATGAAATAGATGGAATCCTCATATTTGTTTACAACTTCAGCTAGAATTCTTTCTCTTGCATGCATTTGCTTTTGGAATTTCTTGAAATATCCCCAATATATATCATCAAACTTTTCTTTGATCATCTAGATATTTTTCTTTATTTGCAACAGTGCTGGAGTACCGGATATCCATTGAATATCACCTATACCAGGGAAAAAGTTTTGAAAATAGAAGAATAAGCCCATAATAAGTTGACCAAATTTGAATCTCAGTTTCTTGTCCTTCTTGATAGCTTCCAAATTTTTTATTAATTGGCTTCTCATTGCTTCATAGAGATCATAATCAACATCCTCCTTAATCATTTGGTAGGCAGTGTGAATAGTTGTTGTCAGTATGTTGTTCATTCTGCTTGAATAGAAAGTTCTATAGCCAATCACCATAGATGAAAATTTAACAAGAAGATCATTAATTTCATTCAGGGTCATGGCTCTTTTATCCCATCTACATACAGTTAAATTCTCAACATCATTCTTAGGTATAGACCTAAGCAATGGCACTTCACCGGTTGAGCAGAAGTCGGTAACACCATGGATTGCTTCCTTAGTGATTTTATGAGGTCTATCCAACCACATGAACTAATCATGAATATGGGTCAAAACAAATCTCACCAACCCATCATCAAAATCATCAATAAAATTGATCACATGATGAAAACCTTTATCGGCTATGCTTCTGAACTGTTCTTTCAATCTTCCATGTTCATTACACAGAGATCTGTATTGCTCATAAATAACTACAATTCCTTCAAGTTTGCAGTGATAAAATGATCTTACATCCTCTACATGCAAAACACCATTTGGTACACTAGATAGGGAACCGACAAGGTCAGTTTTCACCAACTTGATTGGATGTCATTTATATTCAGGTCTTTCCCTCTCAGTCACATCAACAAGATGAGGTGTATCCATTTCAGATATGCAAATCACCAAGAAAAGAGTAGAATTTCTCAGATAAATACCTCTCTTGCTTCGGTACTAGGGTTTCTGACTGTAAAAAAAATTCAATACATGATCACCAAATCAAACTTCACTTCGATCACCTCATATTGTTGGTCAATGGTCTAAATGCTTCTTGCACACACTTATCTCTTCCTTTCTCACTTTGCCTAGAGCTCTCAAGATGTAAAGTGATAAATGAAATTCAAAAAGTTCTATTTATTTGCATTCTAAGTCTGCAATAAATGCATTTACTGACAAAACCCTAAAATGCCTTAGCAAGCTCTAAAGCATATTACCAGTAGAAAAAAATCATTGATATTTATTGGTTATGATCCACAAACACATCAAAACATCAAAATTCATTAGAATATGCATATTTAACTTACAGTACATCATCCAGAGGTTCAACTCAAGATTTTACAATAAGCTCACCCCAAGTTGTAGAAACAACTTAGTTTGACAGAGATGGATTCTCCACATTAAGTGAAGAATAAATACCTCAGATGCTTTGTCATCACTCTTCTTCTTCTAGGTCTTATTCATCTTAGCTCTGGTTTCTTCAATATCAACCTTTTGCTTTCTTTTTTGGTCTCTAGGATGATTCATCGGTTGGTTCTTCTGTGTTCTACAAAACTTGGCAATGTGTCTCGGTTTTTTGCAATGATAGCATGTCATTCCAAATTCTCTCCAAGGTCCTGCATTGCCTCTCCCTGTTCTTCTTATGTAGTTCTTAGCTACATGTCCATAGTTGTTGCAGATTGAACAACTCACATTGACTCTCTTTTCCATCTCATAAGGACTAGACCGGTTAACATAAGGTCTTTGCCAATTTGTGTTCCTCTAGTCAATGAAATTCCTTCTCCAGTCACCAATAGGTCTTGATCATGTGAGGTGCTAGATTGTTTGCTCCATATCTGCATTCAATGGATCTATGCCCATACATGTTTTATGAATAACAATAACCTTCAAATCTCTTAGGCATATATCGAGTATTAGGTCTATAACCAATATTAGCATCAGATCTACTTCTACAAACATTAGCCGTATGTCCTAGTTTATGATAGTTAAAACAAACACATTTGCAAGCTTTCTTTCCGGTAGGCTTCTAAGCCTTAGGAGAAGTTTTAACTTCATGCATGTCGATCTTGGTACTCGAAGGTTCACCTTTCTCAGATGTATTATATCCTAACCCAAATGTATCACCTTTCATCCTCTGAGATTGGATCTATTCATCCAGCATAGTGGAGATCTTGTTGAATTTATCAAGCTTCTCATTAGCCTCATCAAGTTCCTTTGTAAGATCTTCATTTCTTTTCATGAGGGTCTCTCTAAGAGACATTGCCATTTCAAGATCTGACAGTAATGCTTCTTTTTCTTCTTTCTCCTCATGCCAATGTTCATACAAAGTTGCATTCTCCTACTTGATCTTAAATATTTCATGCTCTTTATCTCAGATCTGATCCTTGGCCTTTCTTCTAGCTTCAAGTTCCTCACTCATCTGGATTGTAAGTGCTTCCAACTCTCTTTACAGGTTAGTCTTCTCACCATTCAACTTTTCCACTTCTTCTATTAGGGTTCCCACAGATACTGAGAGGGGGGGGGGTGAATCAATATCTGACCGGTAATGAAATTTTCTTAAGACAGAACATGTAGAACATAAATTAATAGTATACCAGTATGCCAGAATTAATGTAATTAATAGAATCAAAAACATCCACATGAAAAGAACACCATAACACAAGATGTTTAACAAGGAAACCCGGTGTGGGAAAAACCTCGGTGGGATTTGTGACCCACAATATTCACTTACTGGCCAATAAGAGAATATTACTTACAATAGGGGAAGGCCAACTGCCTAGAGCACACTGCTCAATAAGAAGTCACACTGACTTACAATGAGGATTATACAAATCCAATATTCTATACTACTTTACAATAGCATCTTCAATGCCAAATTCAGTACCAGTTCTTGCTGTGTTCTTTACATATACCCTTGACCTATATTTCGCACATTAGGTCTGCCTAATAATTTTCTTTATGCTGCCTATCCATATCTTACAAATGTCTACAATGATCTCTTTTATATACAAGAGTCATTTTACAATTTGCCAAGTCGGCTTACAATAATAAACAAAATATTGCATATCAAAAATCCTGTTGGCCTCTGTGCCGGTATACATCTTTTCTTCTGTGCTGGTGCTGGTGCCGGTGTAGAGTGATCTTGCTGATGTTGGTGCACTGTCTTGCTTCAATAATGCTTTGTCAATAGAATGTCTTGCCGGTGCCATAGGATTGCAAGGTTGCCTATGTAATGCTTTGTCGGTTCCATAGGATTGCAAGGTTGCCTATGTAATGCTTTGCCAGTATAATGTCTTGTCGGTGCCATAGGATTGCAAGGTTGCCATCAATGACAAAACCTTCAATCACACACAATGTCTCATTGGAGTGTCCATATGCCAACATCTTCAACCAGTGGCATTGATGGCAACACTCATGAGAAATTTCAAAAAGATATCCAAAAATGTGTAGACCAAAAATGTTTACCAAAAATGTGAGACTTCCCCCTGAGCATATGATCCCTGTGTTTTGAATTTTCTCATCCTACTACTCCCCCTTTGGCATCAATGACAAAGGTTAGTAGAGTTAGTAGTTATACCAATCCATAACCTCAACCTTGTAGTTGGGTAGTTATTATCTGAATAAGATCTCCCAAAATTAAGTTTATACCATCCATAAACTTCTTACTATCTTTTATTGCTGTCTTGGTTCTTTTTACTGTACCGGTGAGATACTACAAATGCTCTACCAGTTTTTTGCTTCCCTGTGTTAATGCCTCTGAAATTTCCTTCTGCAAAGATGCTAAATAGTCCAATCTTGGACTTAGTTTAGATCTCAAATATTTTGCCTTGTTTATTATTCTCTCTTTCTCTCTTTCCAATTTGAGCAATTCTTCCTCAAAATTTGCTATCTTCTCTTCAAAAATTGATAATGAATCAAGTGAGTTGACAAAATTGTCTGCAAGTTTATTTATCTCATCATGTGCCTTGCTTATTTTCTTGTCTATATCTACAGTCAAAAAGTTTGTTTTACATGTATCTTTATACAAATTTTTTGTACTCTTTTAATGAACTACATAATTCCGGTACAAGTGTGTCAAAATCTTTGTTACACTTCTTTATTCCTTCCTCAAAGAATTTATGTTTCTCCTTTTCTACAATTTCCTTTACAGATTCTACCTTTATTTGCTCAAAATTTCCAAAAATCTATTTAATAGTGTATCCAATTGTCCTAAAGAATCTTTATTGCCTATATTACAATTAGGAGCTATTGATTTCAAAAATGGGATTGAATCATCTATTGCTTTATAAGCTTGTGAGCTATAATCAGTTATTTTCTTGATTGATTCAAGTAATACCTCAGTCACATTTGTTGACTTTGATGGTGACCCAACAAACTGAGTAGCGATGGAAGTGACCATGCTTGTATTGACCTCTGGTAGGTCTGTTTGTGTCTGCATTTCTTTAAGCAGTAGTTTTCCTACTTCATTTCTTATCGGTGGCATCTGTTATGGAGCCTTTTGCTCTGTCGGTTTCTCTGTTTGTGTTTCAGATTCCATCTTTTTCCCTGTATCCGCTGCTGGTTGCTCTGTATTTCCTGTTACCGGAGGCTCTTTGGCTATATCTGATTTCTCTATTGTATCTTTATCTACCACTATGTTGATCTTCTGAGTATCAACATTCACAGTATATAGGACTTCAAGATTAGTATTGCCATCCTCTGTATCCATGCTCTGAGCTGCTGGTTGATCTTCAGTAGTTGTTGATTTTACCAGTGGAGTATTCAAAGGAGGTGGGGGTAAGTTGTCTCTAACCTTGATACTTGGTGGTCCACCAACTTTACCTTTCCCCTTGTCTCTATCTTTCTGATAAACTTTAATAGGCTTGGGATTCCTATATTCTTCTTGTTTTTCTTTTTCAACCAAAAATATGTCCCAACCATTTTCTATTTCCTCTGAAACCTCTGTAACTCTTCCTGTCATCAATGAAATTTGCCGGTGTGCAGTGGAAAAAACTGTCTGGTTAGCTTGAGCTATTAGATCATCAATTTCTTTCGGGGAGTTTACCGGATATACTGCAAGTAGTTTTTCTATTTTTATTTTCTTGTCCAATTCAATTACTCCTTGCCTTCTGGCCTCAAGTCTTTTGTATAAGTCATCAGGAATTTCATTTAAGACTTCCAACAAAAACTTTTTAAACATGTCCATGTGTAATATTACACTCTCCTCAACTTGCCCTTTCTCATCATCTGATAGGGTGTCATAAATTTTCCCTATGTTCTTCAATTTACCTTCCTCTGTGATCTCATTTAACAGAATTTCTAAAGGTGCCAAGTCAGTTGTTGTCTTTTTCTTTTTCTTAGGGGTCAGCTTCTTTTTAGGTGTGACCTTTCTGACCGGAGATCTCACAGCTTGTTGCTTTTGCCTTGTCCTTCTAGGTGAGGGAGTGGTTGCCGGTGAGGGATCTCTTTTCCTAACAACTCTTTTAAAAGTTGTTGGAATATCTCCTTCTAAGGAAGTACCTACCAGTGATAGATGAGCTTCAGGTTGTGGGTCTGCCAACTCATCTTTAGTTATGCTGGTTTTCTTTAATATATCTTCCTTTATGGCTTTTTCTTGTCTGGATCCTTTTCTCACAAATGCCTCAACCTTTTTCACTCTCTTCTTAGATTGAATTTGACTTTCTATGGTCTCAGCACTACCAAATACTTCTTCCTTTGGTTCCCTGGGTGCTTCCAGAAGTGCTTTAGCATAAGTTTCAATGATATGATCATCGGTCTCATAACCCATCTCTGTTACCCAAATTGTTCTTGGGATGATTGCTTCCATCTAGATCTCATCATTTTTTATTACAAAACATATATCATCCTTGTATTTGTTGACAATTTCCTATGATAGTCTGATTCTTTTGTTCATTCTGACCTTTAGTGCTTGAAAATACTCATTGATATTCTTTTCCTTGTTTTCACCCATGTTGTTGAATAAGTCTGATAATTGTTTTCCTACCGGTATGTCAAATCCAAAATCTTTGTTGCCTATATCAGGAACCTGTTTTGTTATGTGTAGCATCAGACATACTAACAGATTTCCAAACCTGAAAGTTCCTTTCTTATCCTTCTTGATTTTGCCTAGGTTATCAATCAACTCATCTTTTAACCATTCACATACATCAATTTTCACATTTTCTTTTACCATATCATGAGCACTCTTAATGCATAAACTGGAAATTGAATTAAGTCTATTTGCATGAGTTGCTTTGTACCCTAAAATCATGCTAAAAAATCTAACATTTATATCGGTCACATCATTAACCCTTAGAGACCTTCTGTTTGATGTTGCACCAGTTAAGTTCATTACTAGGTCATTGGAGACCTTCTTAGTCTTGTTGAGTCTGTTACCGGTGGAAGGTAAACCTATTATTGCTTTCACAGCTTCCTTTGTAATTTTGTGAACTGAATCAAGCCAAAAGAATGAACCATGTACCCTGCTTAAAACTATCCTAATCACTTCCTTGGGAAATTCAGGAATGCAAAGGATTTCAGTGAATCCTAGGGTTTCAACAACTTTATATTCAGGTTTTACATTTCTGGAATTGTCACATATAACAGTCTTATACATGTTTTTAATTTCTTCATCTCCTAATTCCTCTATGTTACAATGGATATACATTCTAGGGTCTTCAGCATATACAACACCTTTTGGAATTTGGGAAAAAGCACCTGTATTGTTATCTTTCTTAGCTACCTTGGGAACTAGCTAAAATATGGGCCTAGGGCATTTTATAACCTCAACTACTGTAGGGTTTGCTATGAATTTAGGTGCAGAGGAGGATGCCATGATGATAAATACCTTTTTCTGCCTTTGGATGGATTGATTGCTGAAATGCTTTGCCTCTTTGCTCGAAATGCCTTAGCTCGGAAATCTTCGCACTCTCTGAAAGTTTGAATGCTCGGTGAAGTGAAATGGAGCCAAAACCTTATTTTATAAAGTCTTTTCCGCTACCTACCACATTAATTGCTTGCCGGTAATGTATTAGCTTAACTTTATTTGCCGGTAATGAGTGATTTTCAAATTCTTTTCTCTAACTAAGGGAATAATAGCACATGTGTCATTAGATTGCCAAACCCTCAAGATAATTTTCTTCAATTAGATGAAGAACTTCCTGCCGGTGGAGCACTGCTCTGTCCTGTCGGTGGAGCATCACATTGTCCTGTCAGTGGAGCATTTGTTGGTTCTACCGGTGGAGGAGTATTCCCAATATTTAGATCAGCTTTTCTAATCCATTGTTTTGAGAATTCTTGCTTAACCTCTTCAACCTTTTCTTTACCTTTCAAGCTAGTACTTTTGTTGTCTACCGGTGTACCTTTACTTCTACAAAATTTAGCAATATGACCAATCTTGTTACATGCATAACAAGTTACATTATTTTTCTGAATAGCTTTCCCATAACCTATGCCAATTTGTGTTCTGCATTGATTTGATAAATGTCCAAATCTTCCACAAACATAACATCTTACATTCATTCTACAGTTTTCAGAGTTATGACCAATTTTGTTGCATTTGGAGCATTGACCGGTGGAAGGATTGATATTCTGATAATTCCTAGATCTACATTCGTTTGCCCTATGACCATATTTATTACAGTTAAAGCATTTTCCATTGAATTTGTAAGTATTAGGAGGTCTTACTGGTTTGTTGTGATCCTGAGCATTTGCAATATCGGAGCTTTCTCCAACTTCAAATCCAATTCCAGAAGTGTCACCTTTGGGTTTTTGATTCTTCAATAAGGTACCAAGTTCTTCTGAGCTTTTCTTGAAATTTTCTTTGTGTTGATTTGCAGTTTCCAATTCCCTTTCCAAGATCTCTTTTTGTCTCATTAGTTCATTCGAGTCATTCTGAGTATGCATCAGATCTGTCTTCAACATGTCAATTTCATAGTTAAGTCTTGTGTTCTGATTTGCTGCATCACTTAGTCTTCTGGTCAATTCTTCTTCATTCTTCTTTCCATCCTCAATCTCTTTGCAAAATCTCATAGTCATATCCTGCATTTCATTTTTTGTTGTCATGATCTCTTGTTTCAATTTGCTTATCATATCATTAAGTGATTCCTTTTCATCATTCTCATTTTGCAATTTTTCACAAACTTCTCTTCTCTTACCTCTTGTAACAATAAGATTTTCTTGAAGTGCCTGAATAATGTCCTGAGCTACTTTTAAATCATCTTCTAATTTGATATTTTTCAACTTCTTTGCATCATAGTCAATAAGAGCTCCTTCAAGTTGCTTCATCAGATTTTCCGTCTTTACCGGTGTCAAGATCTTCCTCAAGCTGTTAGGCTTCTGAAAATAGAGGACCAGGCTTTGATACCAATTTTTAGGGTTTCCACAGATACTGAGAGGGGGGGGGGGGTGAATCAGTATCTGACCGGTAATGAAATTTTCTTAAGACAGAACATGCAGAACATAAAGTAACAGTATACCAGTATGCAAGAATTAATGTAATTAATAGAATAAAAAACATCCACATGAAAAGAACACCATAACACAAGATGTTTAACGAGGAAACCCGGTGTGGGAAAAACCTCGGTGGGATTTGTGACCCACAATATTCACTTACTGGCCAATAAGAGAATATTACTTACAATAGGGGCCTGCACATGCAGGAAGGCCAACTTCCTAGAGCACACTCCTCAATAAGAAGTCACACTGACTTACAATGAGGATTATACAAATCCAATATTCTATACTGCTTTACAATAGCATCTTCAATGCCAGATTCATTACCGGTTCTTGCTCTGTTCTTTACATATACCCTTGACCTATATTTCGCACATTAGGTCTGCCTAATAATTTTCTTTATGCTGCCTATCCATATCTTACAAATGTCTACAATGATCTCTTTTATATACAAGAGTCATTTTACAATTTTCCAAGTTGGCTTACAATAATAAACAAAATATTGCATATCAAAAATCCTGTCGGCCTCTGTGCCGATATACATCTTTTCTTCTGTGCCGGTGCTAGTGCCAGTGTAGAGTGATCTTGCTGATGTCGGTGCACTGTCTTGCTTGAATAATGCTTTGCTGGTAGAATGTCTTGCCAGTGCCATAGGATTGCAAGGTTGCCTGTGTAATTCTTTGCCGGTGCCATAGGATTGCAACGTTGCCTGTGTAATGCTTTGTTGGTATAATGTCTTGCTGGTGCCATAGGATTGCAAGGTTGCCATCAATGAAAAAACCTTCAATCACACACAATGTCTCATTGGAGTGTCCATATGCCAACATCTTCAACCAGTGCATCAATGTTCACCTCATTTGAAGAGCTATAGTTAGAGATCTCCAATAATTGCTTGGTCATTTCTTTCCTTTTAGCTAGTGAAGCTTTATATTTGCCTCTTAGGGTTTCTAGCTCATCCTTGTTTTCAGCAAGCTCTCTAGCCATCTCTCTATAGCTCATTCCTTCACCCATATTTGCCTTAGGATAAGATATCCCTTACATGCGGTTAAGCCTTAAGGAATTTAGGCTCTGATAACAATTGATGAACTTATAAGGCACTAAGAGGGGGGGTGAATCTGTGATAGTAAAAAAAATACAAAACTGAATATCAATTTCACCAACTTAAAACTCAATAGACATGTAAGAAATAACACCAAGAATGCAATCACCACATGACACAAGAGATTATAGGTGGAAAACCCAAATGGGAAAAACCACAGTGGGAGTTAGTACCCACAAGATCCACTACCTACAGTATAAAGATCTAACCGGTTAAGGTCTACAACAGCTAGTTAGGGGCACACCCTATTAGAAGTGTCTAAGACCGGTTAAGAGATTTACAAAAAGGCCTGTGAGGACCAGCCCTGTTAGGAGCTACCCAAGTTAATGGGATTTGAAAACACAAGCTAATTTGTCACCTGGTTAGAGGATTTAGTGACCAAAACTGTTAGGATCTGACTACACCCTATTTGGAGTGACCTTGTAAGAGGATTTTCTTGCTGCAACTGTTAGGAAGTCAACAAGTACAAATGATCTTAGTATAACACCTTCTGTGTCTATTAAAATCCACTTCATAACATTAAAACATTATAAAGACTTCATCTCTCAACTCCTTTGATCTTCGCACTATCAAAAATACAAAATTCACTCATCACATATCACACTATCAAGCTTATGTATATATATATCCTTTCATACCACATCACACAATTAAAATTATCATAAGATCAGCTAGAACCTTATTACAATTCCCTAGGTTCAATGCATCTAGACAATCTTGCATTGTACGCATTAGTTATGTCGGCCACTGACATAACAAATCCAATTTTGTGTCATTTTACCAATCTAAGTGATTTTCATCACTACTGGTTAATTGTGTTTCTTGGTCTTTTCCTTGTTGATCAAATCTTCTCACGCAGTCATGAATTTATCTTCATCTACTAGTCATCAATGTTGTTGCAAAACCTCATTCCTTCATCCTTCATGAATTTCATGTACCAGTTGTCGGTGTGAGACTTTGCCAGTCATTTTACTGGTTGAAGTCCTAATTGTTGGTTCTGATGAAACTTCATTCATTGAATCTTCAGATTTGCATAATATTTGCATGAGGAATTTTGGATTTGCATAATATTTGCACAATATGAGGAATTTCTTGGGTATAATCTTCACCATTTGAGGTAGTTGAATCTTCACCTTCATTCATTGATTTGCATAAATGAGGAATTGCTTGTGTCCCACCCATTGTTTGAGCTATCCACTGCATTTCACAACTACTCATGCTTTGCCATTCCTAGGTCAACATCATTGGAAGTATTTTAATGTTGCCCCCATGCCTTGGTTGTCAATGTTCAATCTTCCCCTTTCGCCACCATGAATTTTATACGGCCCAAAGGGCAGTTGACCTCTCTTTCTCTTTTCTCTCTCTCCCACCCTGCCCCTACCATGGCACTAGGATGTATATCCACTTTTCATTCCCCCTCATCTTGCAATCCTTTTCCTTCTCTCTATTGCTTTGTTTCCTTGTATTGATGCACCATGATAGGGGAAAGAGGTTACAATAGGTTTCCCTAGAAGCCATCTCCTCTAGGCCTAAGGGAAATACACTTTGTAACCCCCTGCCCACACACAACTATCTATTCCCCTTATAGAGGTGGCATACCTAGAGGAATGCCCCATCACCATACCACTCTTGCAAGCCTACTTCCCTTCTACCATGGTTGGAAGTACTCAAAAAGTATGAAAGATTCTAGTATCAGACATATACTTATCATAAAATAAATAAGTTGCAAAATTTTGCAAATCAGATGCAATTTAATGGTGATTGTGGATATAATCATAATAACAATGTATTTCTCAATCATTAGTGTGTAGAAGTATATTCATTAATCCAACATCCATTCTATTATATACAAGGGCATTCATACCACTTAGTATTAATTAATCAATCTGTTTTATATCTAGTGCCTTATCAAGTATTAAGTGCTTGGTTTGATGATCTTCTAACTATTGGGCGTGCACTACTTATATCTCTTCATTGGGTACATAAGTGGTGACCACTCAATAAGGGGTGACTATTGGAGTGGTGGCATCCCCTCCTAAACCATGATGTCTCCTCCTAACAACTGGCATACCTCTTCATATTATTACTATGTTATCACTCTTAAATATTCACCATCGCTAGAGATTAATGGCAAGGGTTGATCCTTATTGTATTTAATCCATATAAGCTTTACTATAGTAAATCAATGATTTCCCCATGAAATTGTGAAGTCTTACCGTGTAAGACAATTTCATCATTTGGACCTTCTATGAAGAAATGTTGGTTGTTCAAATCGGGGGCATCATAGTCCTCCCCTCCCAGATTTACTTGTCCTCAAGCAACTTTAGGTTTAGATGATAAAATATATCATCCCCCTCCCAAGGTTTGTAATATTAAGACAAGTTTTCTCTCATCAATTGTAATCATGAGACAAAATAAGGGCAAACTTTCCATATATTGTCTAGAAGCATACCACACATCTATGACCTTAAACATAATGTTCTCTTCTGAATAAATTCTTGTTTCTTTTTATTGTCTTAGTTGTTAAGCATCATTCTTGAAAATACATTGAGCATGAACCAAGTACGAAGTATACACATGCCAATATATGTACTATTGTTAGATCCTTCTCATTTAGTAGAATGCATTCACTCTTTACTTAACAATGAAACCTTGAGGTTCTATGAAGAGGTTTGTTCTATCATTTTTATGAGGGTGTTGTGATTATGGGATTGGTTCTTCCACAAAACTCCATTTGTTAATTGTCCCCTCTTATTTTGATGGGATTCTCTTATGGTCTCCTTTACCATATCTTTCTTTTTTGCTCAGGTTTCCTTTTGCTTCTTCATCAGATATTGCCTCTATTTTTTGTAGTTGGCCTCCACATATATGTCCTAGTTCCCATTTTTCTTTGCATTTATAACACAAGTTATTTCTTTAAAGATTCCTTGCATTATATTTATGCCTAGGTGCCCATGGATATTTGCACATAAAAACACATGTTTCCCTCTTGTGTTTCATCCTGTTTACAAGTGTCTCATCTTTCCCATTTCTTCTTGCAGTCAAAAGATATGCCTCTCTTCCTTAGTTCTTCTCATTTGTCATGAGAGAATTTCATATTCTTTTTCTTTTCCTTCTCATAGAAGTTCTTATCTCTTGATGCCATTTTCTTAGAGTGATCCTTTTACTTTGCTTGGGTGGAATCCAATCGAGTGGCTTTAAGGATTGTCTCTTAGAGTGTAGTTGGATCCAAGGCACTTAATAGACCTTGAGTGACATCAAATAGTCCTTCTATAAATAAGAAAGTGAGTCTCTCCTCAGCTATTCTGGAAACCATTACAACTAACCTTTGGAATTTCCTAATGTAGTCTTCAAGGGTTCCCTTTTGTCTTATTCTTTAGTTCTTTGAATTTTTTTGGGGGAAGAGTTTGGTCAAATCTTTCAATGAGTCTTTTTTTTGTAGACCTTCATGCTCTTGATAAATTAGGCCATGATGTCACCAATCATGTGCCTCCCCTTCTAGATATAGTATGGTGAATGTAATGGCAACTTTCTCTCTCATGGGGCAAAGAGTTAGGTATGTCTCTAGTTTTTGTAACCATGTACAAACAGTAATTCTTCCCGATCCATCAAAGTTTTAGATGAATGATTTTTCCTTTTTATTTTGTATATCTTAGTTAGGTTGGTTATTTCTCCTATGATTATATTTTTTGAATTGTATGTCTATTTTGAAAGATAATATCAAAATATGATTTGGTACATAGTTAGTGACCAAGTTGGTCACTCATTTACAACACAACTAGTAATCCTTCCAAAAATAAAAATTACATCATAGAGAGCCACATGAAACAATTCAAACCATGATAATATATATTGTAGTTATCAACCACACCCCCTCTAATAGTGAGGTAGTTCCAGATAGTTACTTAAATTTTTCATGTTTTATGTTAAGGTCTTTAGCTGGAAAACCATCTTCCTTTTCTACTATTTTTTTGTCTATTGTGTTACCTTGCAGATTTATAAATGTGTGTGAGAGTTATCTTGAACCAGTTCTAGGGAGGTATCTAGCAGAGGAAGCTACATAACATTAGAGTTTGTGTTAATATGTTCCAAACATAAATGTAAATAAAAAATTGACAAATATACCTCAATTTTGAAATGCTTGGCATGAAGTTCCACACAAGCCTTAATGTTTCTAGAACATGTTAGTGTATGCTTTGTTAGGCCCAATATGGAAAGCTAATGTACTAAGAGGGGAGGGGTGAATCAGTACTTCAAAACTTTTCTTGAATAATAACTTTACTGTTATGCATAAATAGAATAGTGCAGTAACATAAAATAAAGTTAAAACAAATAGATAACAATCATACATGATTCACTCCATAACACATATATTTTGGTTACACAGAAACTCTTGGTTAGAGAGAAAAACTATGGTGGGGATGGCACCCACAACTTCACTACTACAATAATAAAGAATGCTCGGTCAGAGCTACATTTTAGCTATTTCTGATAGCATACCCTGTTAGGAGTAACAAGATCACTTAGATCTACCTTGCTAACGGATTTTACAACATTTATTCTGAATGCTACACCTGGTTAGAGGTTTACAATTTATAGACTTGGTTAGAGTTTTTTACCCTGTTAAAGGTTTCTCTTTCAACTTCTCAATATTACAATAAAATCATTATAAATATCTGTAACTTTACATCTAAAATGTTATAGCAGATTCTATGTGCTTAGAATAGATTACCTTGCTTATAGCATACCTCGGTAACCCATATAGTAACTCGGTAAACCCTTATGTTTACTCTGTTCTTCAACTGTTCTCTGAAAACCTTCTCGGTGACCTCTATGTCTCTGTAACAGTCTTCCTTCATGCATACGTGCACACACCTTGCTCTTAACTCATGCTATATAAATAGATCTCTCAAAATGGTGATCCAATTCATTTCTTTGATCCTACAAACAAGATTCCTCAAATGAATAACTAAACAAAATATTTCATTGGTTAGATTGACCTCACAATCATACACAATCTTATAATGCAATTTCCAATGTAATAATGGTTAGATGTGCCTCGATCTTGTAACACGTTTTCATATGCATGTCCAGATTCAATGTATCTGGTAACACGTTTCACTCGGTGAATATCAACTCGGTGTGTTATCTTTACTACTCGGTAGCCATAAAAAGATACTCAGTAGACAGCTCGGTGTATATTGTGTTTTGTGACTGCTTTCCTTCTGTAACCGACTAGACTGTTCATACCGACTTCTCTGTTTATACCGATTGCATGATTTGGTAGTGCTAACCGACTAGAATATATAGTATGACTTTGAATATAAAACTAATGGCAATTTGATAAGTAGTAACAATCTCCCCTTTTGACATTAGTTGAGATGTTTGACAAAAACTACTTTCAAAGTCATAACTCAAAAATTTATATACTTTGCAAAATGACTACACTTGAAAATATATACAATAGTCAATAGTATATGCAGATATACTCCCCTTATCATTATTCTATCCATAATTGTAATTTTGCATGCTTGGTTCAGTGCTTGTTTACTGTCCTTGGATATTTTGCATACTCTGCTCGGTATACTCCCCTGTATACAATACTCAAAACTATATTACCAAAACTGTATCACTCCGTAAATATAGTATACTCCCCTTATGTAGTATTACTCCCCTTTTTTTGGCAAACATCAAAAACTTAATTTCCATCCGGGGGCAATAACTGATCAAAAATAGATTTATACTTATTTCGAGCATCGGTGAGGGCGACTGAGAGTGCATCCTTTACACTTTCCATTAAAGAATTTTGTGCTTGAATATCAGCCAATAGTGATATTAAGCCATCAAGAGTGCTTCCCTCTTGTGTAGTTGATAGGCATGTAGCTTGGTTAATCTATTCTTGAACTGATGAGAGATGAGGAAGTAATAATGTCTAAAGGGTCATTATATCCATCCTGATCTTATGCTCTTCATTTCTGAGTTCTAACTGTTGAGCCATGAGTTGTTGAAGCTTGGTATAAAAATTCTAAACTGAATTAGGCTCCGTGGTCAACTTAGTTGATAGATCGGTGATCTCTTTCTCAATTGCATCAGTTTTATTCTTGATATCTTTAATGAATAAGGACAATGTACAAAGTTTCTAAAATAAATAAAGAATATGCTTGAGTTGAGGGGACAACGCAGCAATGAATTTGACAAGCTTAACCTTTCCAATAGCGAGATCTTTTTGTACCTCTTCAATCATTTTTGCAATAAGCTCTTTATCTTTTAGCTTGCTCAAATACTCAGATGCATCAACTCCTGCTATTTCTAGTTGATTAAGGAGTTCATCCAGTTGAATGTGGATGGCTGCATCGGTTGACACTGTTGCTGAAGGTAGCATATATGTTAGTAGTATCTTTACCTTCTGGAGTACTTTATTCTTCTTTTGAATGGCCATCTATTTTTCTTGATTGGCCTTTGCTTTGCATAGTTCACCGAAATCAATAAGTGCTTGCCCCTTTAATTTTGAAATATCCACATTGGGCAACACTATCGGTTTAGTCAAATCAACTTTGAAATTATGCTTTCTCACCTTCTTCTCTTTACCTTTGGTCGGTTATACTAAGACAAGTGCTTGTGAGGCTTGTTGACCCTTGGTAGGTTGCTCGGTAGATGCAACACTTTGGTCAGTTCCTGTAGCCTTTGTGGTGTCTTTGGGTGTCTCAGTACTAGTGGTCTCAGCTATAACATTTTCAGTGCTTGACGGTGCTTGAGACATCTGATCTTTAGTTGTACCTTCTGCTGCTTCAAACTTGTGACCTTCGGTGCCTTGTTCTGTATCCTTAGGAGCTTCGGTAGAGACAGGTGGCTTGACCGGTGGATAAGGCTGAACTTGTTCTAAAACAGACTCACTAGATACAAGTTTTGCATAGGTAGTGCCTTCTATCATTTCCTGCTCCGGTGCTTCTGTATCCATGACATCTTCATCAATTTGAATAGTGTGAGCTGGGTCTTGCTCGGTAGCATCAGGACCTTGCTCGGTGACAGCAGGATCTTGTTAGATGACATCAACAATTTCAATTTGAGATTGTTCACCGATATCCTTTAGTTTGAATATTTCCTACCACTTGGCTTTTGTCTCAATTTCTACATCAATATATAGCCCATTCATCAATTTTAAGGCTCTCTGTTTGACAAGAAATTTAGAATTATAGGTTGTCAAATGCTCCTTTATTTCTGCTATAGACATATCAGGAAATAGATGGACTAGACTTCATTCTCTAATTTGTTTCTCTGAGTCCATTGCATATTTCCATCTGTTATCAATATGTAAGTACAATTCACTTGGAAGTGACTTTACTAGTTCTAATGGAGCTAGCCGAAACTTTAGAAGTGTGCAAATAACAGCTTCTTCAATTTGTCACTTCTCATCATTATTCCTAGTCTCATACTTGACATATCTAAATCCTACAAATCCACCATATTCTTTAAGATTGGCACAAAAGTTTTCAACACTATGAATATTTACCTTTTTGCTCTTTACAAACAGGAATTTGTTTGCATCATCGGATTCTGTATCACTAGACTCTTTTGCCAAAATGAGTCTCTGAGTAGATTTCTTGTAGGTCTTGGTTACCTTGGGAACAGTAACACTCTTTTGTTTCTTACTTGGTGATACAGCTGATGCTCTAGTGTTAGGTCTCTTTGTTGGTGGAGGAGTTGGTAGGGCCTTTGTAGTGTCCATTTTCTTTCTTTTCAACACTTTACCCTTAGGCAACTCGGTACTCAATGTTATTGCTGCCTCTTGAGCTTCTGATTCCTCTTCAGTAATGGCAAGAGTGCCTTTTATAGGTGTAGAGGAGGATTCTTCTCCGAATTTCTCAGATAAAACCTTTATCATCTTTGTAGCCTTTCTTGTAGCTTTAGGTACTACAATGCTCATTTTCACCTTTTCCTTAACTTCTTCATAAGTCCCATATCTTAGTTCAATAGCATGCCTTGGTAATGTGAGATATGCATCAATTTGTTATTGTGTGATATCATAGTCAATCTCATAACCCATTGGTGGCAAAGATTGAGTCCTTGGTTCTACAACATTCACATAACAGTAATTGATGTCTACCTTAAAGCATATATCATCCTTATATTTCTCTACCAGCTGTGGTGGAATCTGGTACCTATTGTGCATCTTCTGTTGAAATTTGCTGAAGTAGTCATCCATGATATCATTAAAATTATCTCCCAACCTCTTGATAAAGTCATTAATTTGATGGGTGATAGGTCGGTGTAGCTCCCAAACTACTTTACCGACTGAGGGAAAGAACTTCTCAAAGTAGAAAAACATGCATACAAGAAGTGAACCAAACTTCAGTGTATTTGCCGAGTTGTTTTTTTTTGGCTTCCTAATTGTGTTTGGGTTCTCAAACAAGTTCTTCAATAACACTTCACATAAATCTACTTTCATTCCCTTTTTCACTATTTTATAGGCTAAGTCAACTGCGGCACATGGTACACTATTTTCCCTTGCTGATTGGAAGAAACAGTAACCAATTACTCTAATTACAAACTTAAGTTCTGCATCAGTGACATTGTTCAATTTCAGTCCTCAGTAATTTGATTCTACTCCGGTTAGACTGATTAACTCCTTCTATGATATCATTTTCTGTGCTCGTGCATGATCATAGATAGGATACCCGGTGATCACATGAATGATTTCCTTGGTGATTTTGAATGGTTGCTCCTCTAGCCACATAAAATCATCATGAACTCTGCTTAAAACAAAACTTAACCCACTGGGGTTTGAACACACGAGGATAGGCTAGGGCTTCAGTTAATCCCTTGATTTTGATATGCTCGTACTTGCTATCCATTTTTCCATCGGTACATGGTTCATCATATGTGTCACTAATCTCAACATGACCGAGTTCTTCAACACAACATTTGGTGAAGAATCTAACATCTTCGACTAACAAGACTCGATCTGGGATGAGTGAAAAGGTAGTTTTGTCATCCGGTTCAGAGGTGACTTTAGGAGTCAAAGAGTACTTCAGTGAGGGCTTCTCCACATTCTTGACAACTATGGGATCTTGGATCTTGGGCGCCATTGTAGATTTCAGGTAAAAACTTAGCAAATTATCTTAGGGTTTGACAGTTTACAAATGACAGACACTTCACACTCAGTAGATAATAGCAATTTGACAAGATCGGAAACCAGCTTAACAGTGTGATGAGATTTGATGTAAATACCTTGAAATTCGCTCTGAATGAAGTTTGATCACCTTGATTCGCTCTGCTCTACTCTCTTGAAAACTTGGTGAATGAAAATGACCGCGAAAATACCTTATCAGGCTCCGTGCGGATTAGGTCAAAACATTAAATGCACTCGGTTCACCTTTAACCGATTTACTCCTTTTCTTGTTTTAACCGAGTAACCAAATTTCCTTCAATTACCGACTTGACAAGCTTCCTGTAATCACCAACTTGACAGGTTTCCTGTAAAGTACTTTTGATAGAATTTCAAGCTTACTTATGCATCTTAACTATGCAGATTTTGAATTTAGTACATAATAGAATAGGAACTGTTATGATTTTAACCTTTAGAGAATGCAGTCCCTTCATACCTTTTCTGATTAATTTGGAATAGGTGCACCTAACTCGGTAGGTAAGGTGCTTTCTTCATCTGACATGATTTCCTTCTTTTTCTAAATCATCTTAAATTTTTCTTTTATCTCTTCAGTGTCTCCTCTAGGTTGATCTCTACAATCTCCAGCTAAATGTCCAACTTTGTGATAATGAAAACATGCCATACCAGGATTTCTCCATGATCTTCGGTTGTTCATTCCAAACCTTATAAAAGAGTTGGCACTAATATGTCCATATCTTCCACAACATTCACACCATATCCTTGTATTGTAATCCCATGGTACTGCTGCATATTGTCGGTAAGGATCTGTGTGAGTTCGGTAACCTCTAGTGTTTGCTCGGTGTGGACACTGCATGTAGTTCTTTTGCTTAAGCCAGCACTTCTTGGTACTATGTTCATATCTATTGTAGTTTCTACAAAACCCTTTGAATTTTGCCTTCTGATAGTTGTTAATAGACTTTGTCCTACATTGATTAGATGTGTGACCATATTTATTGCAATTGTAACAATAATCATTTGACTTAGTGATATTCGGTTGCTTACCTTTTCTGATTTGGCACATGTTGGCAGTATGAACTTGATTTCCATAGTAGTAGCAAATAGGCTTCTTCCTTTTTATTTTATTCTTGTTTCCAGTTTGCTTTGATGATTCTCCTCTCTCAGTAGTATGAATTCCTTTCTCGGTAGATTCTTTTCCTTTGTAATCGAGTCTTGCATCTTTGTTGGGTCTTCTTGTATTCAGTTGCTTATCCAACATATTTGATGCTTCATAACTCTTCTTCAATGTTTCTTTAGATTTCTTCTCTATTTCAAGTTCATCAATCAACTTTGATACTTCAAGTTTCAATGCTTGATCCTCATCATTCTTCAAAATTGCTTCATGATGTGCATAACCTAGTTGATCTATCATATTTTGTTGAATCCCAGTTAACCTTATGATTTCATCATTCTTATCAGATACTAAGACTTCAATTTGTTGTTTCTCTCTTTGTAGATCTCTTGCTTTATCCTCTGTTGTCCTCAATGCATCTAGATTTTCAGTCATCTGTGTGCTGAAATGTTCATGCTCTATTTTCATTGCTTTTATTTGATCAGCCAATGATTTGTTCTTTTCTTTCAATACTCCAATCATTTCTTCAGTCTCTTCAGATATACTATTCTCAGATGATGTCTCAATTTGTTCCACTAACTCTTGAGAATCCTGCAAGTCATCAGATAATCTTCTTCTTACTTTCAGAGATTTTTTCATTTGCCTTTGCATGTCTGCAATCACTTGATTTGCATGGTCCAACTCTTCTTGCAGATATAAAATCCTCCAAGATTTTTTATAGCCCTCCATTGATAAGATCTTTCTCTTTAGGTAGTTAAACACTTTTCCAAGATTCGAGCTTTGATGCCAATTGTTAGGCCCAATATGGAAAGCTAATGTACTGAGAGGGGAGGGGTGAATCAGTACTTCAAAACTTTTCTTGAATAATAACTTTACTGTTATGCATAAATAGAATAGTGCAGTAACATAAAATAAAGTTAAAACAAATAGATAACATTCATACATGATTCACTCCATAACACATATATTTTGGTTACGCAAAAACTCTTGGTTAGAGAGAAAAACTGCGGTGGGGATGGCACCCACAACTTCACTACTGCAATAATAAAGAATGCTTGATTAGAGCTACATTTTAGCTATTTCTGATAGCATACCCTATTAGGAGTAACAAGATCAGTTAGATCTACCTTGCTAAAGGATTTTACAACATTTATTCTGAATGCTGCACCTAGTTAGAGGCTTTACAATTTATAGACTTGGTTAGAGTCTTTTACCCTATTAAAGGTTTCTCTTTCAACTTCTCAATATTACAATAAAATCATTACAAATATCTGCAACTTTACATCTACAATGTTATAGCAGATTCTATGTGCCCAGAATAGATTACCTTGCTTATAGCATACCTTTGTAACCCATATAGTAACTCGGTAAACCCTTATGTTTACTCTGTTCTTCGACTGTTCTCTAAAAACCTTCTTGGTGACCTCTATGTCTCTATAACAGTCTTCCTTCATGCATACATGCACACACCTTGCTCTTAACTCATGTTGTATAAATAGATCTCTTAAAACGGTGATCCAATTCATTGCTTCGATCCTACAAAGAAGATTCCTCAAATGAATAACTAAACAAAATATTTCATTGGTTAGATTGACCTTGCAATCATACACAATCTTCTAGTGCAATTTCCAATGTAATAATGGTTAGATGTGCCTCGATCTTGTAACATGTTTTCATATGCATGTCCAGGTTCAATGTATCTAGTAACACGTTTCACTCGGTGTGTTATCTTTACTGCTCGGTAGCCATAAAAAGATACTCGGTAGATAGCTCGGTGTATACTGCGTGTTGTGACTGCTTTCCTTCTGTAACCGACAAGACTGTTCATACCGACTTCTCTTTTTATACCGACTGTATGATTCAGTAGTGCTAACTGACTAGAATATATAGTATGACTTTGAATATAAAACTAATGGCAATTTGATAAGTAGTAACATGCTTTCATCATGGAAAAACATAATGTAGTTGATCATAACTAATGTAACAAAGTTGTATCTTTGATTGCCTTGTTCCTTGATTATAGATCTATGCTTAATTGATTTGAATTGCTTGATTGCAAAATTGGTAGATGTGGGTTTCAGTTGATAGGGGTTAGAAATGAGAAATAGACTTGTATCTATATGCAACTTGGAGCTTTTCAAATTGAACTTTTGGAAAAGTCCAAATTTGGAGAGGAAATTCCTACTATTTGCTAATCCAACATTCATCTTTCAAATTTTAGGTCCAATTTTCATGAATAAGGGTTCCAAAGACCCTAGTCCTAGAAAATTGAGCCATGAGGAACATCATGTATAAGGGAATGAACCAAATTTATGGAAACATTCTCAAACCTAAGTACAATTAGGCATAAATAAGGCACAACCACTAAAGTAAGTCCAAACCTAGTGTATATTTATAAAGAGATACAACTTATGATGCAATATTTAGCCCCCTCTTAGAAAGAGTATGAAATTATGCTCATGTACTCTTGGGAAAATATGGAGAAACCAAATATTCTTTCACAAGATATTGAAGAGTCAAGATGACTACAAGTTTGGAGAGGTGGTAGCTCCCAAGACTTATGATATTGTCAATCTATAATATTGAGATAAAAGGGAAGTAAAAATTGAGTAATATGAGTAACATTGGTAACACACATGGAGCATGCAAAACACAAAGTTGTGACATTTAAAACTAGTAAGATTCATATATTCTCACTGGGAACCATATAAAAAAGACAAGGCATAGATCTAGGACTACTAAGATCCTTATATAGTTACTAGTAGACCTGTGTTCATGCTATGTATCATATTATGTTGTGTGCAGGGCTCCAAATTAGATTTGGTACGTGTTTGGGCATGAGGACAGTCTAATATCTCTATGTATTAGACAATTAGAGTGAAGAATTTGGTGGGAATGCCACGCGATTGGTATTTTGAAGTGGTTGATGACAGAGAGAGGGGTGAGGGGACCCTATGCAACCTTCGAAAGGGTTTGCAGATAAAAACCAAATGAAATAGATTAAATTTATATGACTATCCTAAGGGTATTAATTGTCACAGTCATAGTTTTACTAGTGATATTGTTTTTGTTTTGACAAAGTTGTGTTTGTAAACCCAAGTGTGGACATGTAATGGATTCATGAGATGTCTTAAGAATACATCACTACTTAACAACAACATAGTGTGTAGGCACCTAAAATATGAAAGGACTACATATTGGAAGGAGGCAATCATCCATACTTATAACAAGCTTTTGCAACTCATGTAGACTCAAGGTGAGTTGCAAAATGACCATCAATGAGTGTGAACCCTGTCTTCACAAATTATGATCAGTTTCCATGATACATGACCCTATCCTCATGATGTTGGCTCAATTCATATTACTTTTCCCAAGCCTAGAAGCCAATTAATGTATCCAAGGGTGTCTAGAAGAATGGATTGTATGATAATTGACTTTGTATATTGAAACCATTATGCATGCCCCTACCTCTGCATCATACACATGAGTCAAGGATGATAGTATGGTGTGAAAATATCCTATATGGGTAGGACACAAGAATCTGTACTAGATAGTGCTAGGTGAAATGTATTTAATATATTAGACTTACAGATACATATGGGGAAGTTTGTGCATGTGATGATGCCATGAAAGGTCTAATATCCCTATGTATCAGACTGAGAAAACCAGTGAAAGACAAAAAAAAATGCATTAAGAAGACAAAAGGTTTAATTGCCTAATGTTTGGTGTTGAAGTGATGTGTGGGGACATTTCCAAGTCAAATACCTTGTTGTAGATTCAAAGGGTGGAAAAAGAATAAGCATTTTATTTACTATCCTAATAGACCATCCAACATAACAATGATTACCAATGATGTGTACATTGCAAACAAATTTCTAGAGGAAGGCTCTTTCTATTGTAATACCAAGTGAGTGTTAATAGACCCTGTGTAGGGTCCTCCAAGCCTAGATTAAGGAGTTCGAAGCCTAGATAAATTGATTTGCCCTTGTGGCCATCAATGAGTGTTAACCCAATAGGAGAAGTATTGAGACTAACAATTTTAGAAGTGTGGCATTGTTGAGAGCCAACACTTAGGTGTGAACCCCATCTTCACGTATTATGATTAGTTGCCATGATACTTGACCCTATCCTCATTGTGTTGGCTCAATTCATATTAGTTTTCCTAAGCCTAGAAGCCAAGTGATGTATCCAAGGGTGTCTAGAAGAATGGACTGTATGATCATTGACTTTGTATGTTGAAACCATTATACATGCCCCTCCATTAAGGGTATTGAGGAAGGTTGGGATTGGAATAGTTTGTTTTGTTGAAGAAACATGATGTGAGAAGTTTGATGCAGAGGCAAGGGTAGAACTCAATATTTCATATTAGGACAACAACCACATTGATTAGGCAAGTCAAATAAGGTCTCTCCTGTTGGAATTCTACACTCTTATGAGAATAGTTGATGTTTTCATTGATGGAAACGAACTGGCAACTCACCGACAATTGGTTTCTACATGCATCGATGCCACAAACTTCATACACCAGCAAACACCGACATCGACAAGTACTTACACTGGCATTCAGATTACATTGGTAACAAACCATACCGACACTCCAATCGACATGGGCTAAACTTTTGTAAGTTGACATGGTATATGTATGAGATCTTATAGGTCATTTTGTGAAAAAAGAGATGATATGTATGGTAGAAAATAATTGTTTAGTGAAAACAAAGGTTTTTGGATAAGGTATCTATATGAGCTTAAACCAGTATTGAACCTGGCATTAGAGATGTTGTTTTGATTAGTACATTGTATTGGATTTAATTATCCATTTTATGGTCAGTGTGACTCTTTATTGACTAGTGAGCTCTAGGTTGTTGGCCTCCTGGCATGTGTAGGCCCCTATTGTAAGTAGTATTTATTCATTGGCCAGTGAGTAAATATTGTGGGTCACAAATCCCACTGAGGTTTTTCCCACATAGGGTTTCCTCGTTAAATATCTTGTGTTATGGTGTGTTTCTATGCTATCTCTATTATTTTTTTTAATTGCATTAATTCTTTTTACCTGTACACTATTTTGGGTTGCAAAGTTATAACTAAGTTTAAATATTTTGATAACTGGTTAGACACTGATTCACCCCCCCCCCCCACCTCTTAGTGTCTTTGGGACTGTCATTGTTAGATCAGAGCTTGGTCCTCTATTTTCAAAAGCCTAACAACTTGAGGAAGATTTTGAAACCAGTACAAATGGAGAACTTAAGAAAACAGTTGGAAGGAGCTCTTGAAGATTTTGATGCAGAAAAATTGAAGAATATCAAACTTGAAGATGATCTAAGGATTGCATAGGAATTCATTAAAGGACTTCAGGAGAACCTTGTTATAGCACAAAATAAGAGAAAGGAACTTCATGAGAAAATGCAAAATGATGATGATGAAAAGGAAACTCTTAGAGATATTGCAAATAAGTTGAGACAAGAAAACACTAATATGAAGAATGAAATGCAAGATTTGACTATGAGGTTATGTAAGGATATTGAAGATAGGAAAAAGAATGAAGAAGACTTGACTGGGAGACTTAATAATGCAGGAAATGAAAATATGAGGCTTGGTCATGAAAATGATATGTTAAAGACAAATCTGATTCACATGCAACATGATAAAGATGAGCTGTGAGACAAGTTGGAATTCTGGAAAATGAGTTGGTCACTGGAAATGAACAAAAAGGCAAATTCAAGAAAAGTTCAGAAAAACTTGATGGCATGCTTAAAAGATAGAAACTTGATGGAGATACAAATGGACTTGGATTTGAACTTGGAGAAAGTTATGGTACTACAAATAATCAAGATCAGAACAAACCGGTAAGACAACCTAATGCTTATAAATTTAATGGGAAATGTTTTAATTGCAACAAATATGGTCACAGAGAATATCAATATGGATTTAGAAATAATCAAAATACAAACTCACCCACCAGTCAATGTTCCAAATGCAACAAAGTTGGTCATAATTCATAAAATTACAGAATGAATGTGAAATGCTATGTTTGTGGTAAATTTAGGCATTTATCTAATCAATGCAGATCACAAACCGGTCAAGGATATGGAAAGGCTATTCAGAGGAATAATGAAACTTGTTATGCATGTAACAAGATTGGACATATTGCAAAAATTTGTAGAAGCAACAATACACCGGCTAACAATAAAGTATCTAGTTTGAAGGGCAAAGAAAAGGTAGATGAAGTAAAGCAAGAATTTTCAAAACAATGGATTAAGAAGAGTGATCAAAGAACTGATGAAACTATCTTTGCACTGGTAGAACATAGTAACCCTCCACCGGCAGGAGATTCTTCATCTAATTAAGGAATAATCCTTAGGGGGTATTGCAGCAAGTTGAAAATCATGCATTCTACCCTCGGTTGATGGCGAGAAGATACATTTCTTCTTTACCGGCAAGTGTGTTAAGTTTTCACTTAACCGGTGAGCATTTAATGGGTTTTTTGAAAGATATTTCATTATATAACATCAAAGAACCCTCATTTCAAAATCATTGAGCATTCAAACAATCAGAGAGCATGAAAGTGAGCAAGGGCATTCTAAGGCAAATCTGTAAAGTAATTTTCAAGCATACAGAATTTCGGTTAAGAGGTATTTATATTTTGAAATGACAACCTCATCTTCTATTCCTGAGTTTATTGCAAAACCTATCATTGTGGAAAATGTCAAATGCCCTAGACTCATGTTTAAGATTATCCTTGAGATTGCAAAACAAGATGATTCTGTCGAAGCTTTTTCAAAAATTCCGAAGAGTGTAGCATTTGCAGAAAACCCTAGAATCTACATACATTGCAACATACAAAACCTAGGGACTGAGGATTTGAAGAAAATATTTAATGAGGTTATTACTGATGGAAATGGTGTGATTAAACCTGAACATAAGATTGTGGAAGACTTAGGTTTTGTAGAGATTCTGAACATTTCTGAATTTCCAAAGGAAGTTGTAAGACTTGTATTAAGCAAAGTCCATGGAGAGTTTATATGGTTAGATTCAGTTTGCAAAATAACCAAGGAAGCAATGAAGGCAGTTACTGGTTTACCTTCAACCAATAGTAGGCCTAATAAAACCAATAAAATACCTAACAAGGGAGTTATGGAGTTAACCGAAGCCACATCTGATAACAGGTCACTTAGAGTGAATGATGTTAAGGATATAAATGTGAAATATGTAAGTATGGTACTAGGATACAAAGAAACTCATGCAAATAGATTGAATTATGTTTCTAGCCTTTGTATTCATAGTGCATATGAGATGGTGAACAATAATGCTAAGATTGATGTGTGTGAATGGCTTAAAGATGAATTGATTGATAACTTAAGGAAGATTAAGGGAGATAAGAAAGGTACTTTCCGTTTTGGAAACCTACTAGTATGCCTGATGCTATACTTTAACAAAGAGATACCCGACATAGGTCACAAGGATTTTGGTTATGACATCCCAGTAGGAAAACATATACTGGAAGCTTTCACTGGTATGTGCATTGACTGTGACAAGAACATTGCAGACTACTTAAAAACATTTCAAACTAAGATAAGAGCAAGAGAGAGACTACCACAGAGCATAATTGATAAGTATGACAAGCAAATCTATTTTGTCATTAAGTGAGATGAGACTTGGATGGAAGTAGTAAGCCCTAGAACTATTTGGGTTACTAAGATGGGTTATGAGGTAGACCTACCTATTCTGGAGACATATGCTAAAGCTCTATTTGATGCACCAAGGGAGCCATCTGAGAAATTTTTTGGTAATGTAGAAACCATAAAGAGTAATGTACCTATGCAGAAGAGGACAAAAAGAAGAGAAAAGTTTATCAAAGATGCCTCCAAGAAGGTCCAAGAAATCAAAGAAAATATCATGAATATTAGTGGTATATCAGCAAGTGAGCTTGAAGGACTGCAACTTGAAGCACATTTTTCACCGGTTGTAACATCTTCTGATACTAATAGTGCTAAGGCTGTTGAGTTTAAGAGAGTGGAAAGGAAAAGGAAAACCCCATCGGTACCATCTTCTTCACCTAAGAAAACCAAGAAGAAATAGCAAGTAGTTAGGGAACCACAGAAAAAGCTTATAGCAAAGAAGAAATAGACACCGGTTACCGCTACTCTAGATGATCTACTGAATGAGATTACACATGAAGGTAATCTGGTAAATGTAAATAAATGGTATAATTCTTCCAATTATTCTGACAAAAACACCATTGAAGAAAGCATTATTCTACATTTAGATATTTACAAGAAAGTTTTAATAGAAGTGATTGATGAGTTACCCAATGATTTGTACATGAGATTGGAAGCTAAAAGGCTATCTATGATGGAATTGGACAAGAAGTTGAAAGTTGAAGCACTCTTGGTTGTACATCTGGTAAATTCTAAGGAAGAGATAGATGAGCTAATTTCTGAAGCTAATCGATCAGTATTTGTTAGTGGACACTGGCAAGTGAGCCTGATGGCTGGAAGGGTTAAAGAAATTGCAGATGAGACTGCAGATAAATGGGACATATTCTTTGTAGAGAAGGAAAATCAAGAGGTTGAAAAGACATTCAAAGTATATCAGAAAGACAAGGGAAAAGGTAAAATAGGTGGTGTACCTTCTATAAAAATAATAGATAACATTCCTCCACCGACTCAGGACATGCCTCCATTAGAACCTTCATCACCGTTCATACAGCTAATCCACCAGATATGGCTACTGAAGGTATAACCCATGATGATACTAACCCGAAGTCAGAGATACTTTTTACAATAAATGTAGATACTCAGAATATAAACATTGTTGTGGACAAAGAGACTATAGAGGTTAAGGTAGATAGTGTTGAGGATAGCAAGATTTTGAAGAAACCAACATAGACTGTTGACTCTGAGGAAACTGAGATATCAGCCCAAGTAGGGCCACCAGAATATGAGAAACTAGCAGTGGTACAAATAGAGAAACAATCTGAGGCAGAGGTTCATGTCGAGTCTGGGAAATCAGTAGTTGCTGAGGAGATTAATCAAACTGAAAAACCATCAAAGGTAGAGGTACAAACATAGACAGATCCACTGAAATAAAATGTAAGTAAAGTGGATGCATCTAATGGAAGTAAAGAGGATATAGTGAAGACAATTGGTCAGACATCTGTTGAGAAGAAACCTACAGTAGAACTGAGCACATCTATAGGTGAATTTAGACCTACTAACATTACACAGGTTATTTTGGATTCCATTAAGAGGATTACTAATTGCAATGTCTTAGCATTTAAGGCAATTGATAACACTTTACCTATTCTGAAGATGATTGCACCTAATTGCAAGATAGATCAAATTAATGATTCTTTAGGGACACATTGTCCAAATTTATTGCTGATAATGTAATAACTATAGATAAGGTGAATGAGGATACCATTAAGGAGAGATTTGACAAAGAGAAAAAATACATTCTTTGAGAACACCATAAAGAAATGTACCAATCACTTAGACACACTTTTACCGATACTCAATTCTACAATTTTGGAATATAAGGATTTATATAGAGAAGCATGTAAGCCTCACTGTTTGATAGAGGACATTGAAGTAGAGATCAAAAAGACACAAAAGAAAATTGATGACATTGCGGATAATATAATAGGTTCATCTAGACTTATATCAATTTTTGAGCAGGAAATGACAATTTTTGAGGAAAAATTGGAGAAACTTGAGAAAGAGAAGGCAAGGATAAGGTCCAATGCCCAGGAACTCAAAAGTAAACTTGGTCCAAGGTTGGATAATTTGATTACTCAGAACTTGGTCCAAGGTTGGATAATTTGATTACTCAGAGAGTTGAATTATCTAAGGCAACAGTTCAAGGAGAGTGATCATCGGAGCAGCAAATGCACTATCTCACTGGTATGATCCAACAAACTGAGGCAACTCTAATTGACAACAACAAGTTTATGCAGAGTCTGAATCTAGTTTTGGCAGACATCTTTTAGATAGTAACCAACCGGTTACAGACCTTGAGGTAGCATTTTTTCACTCATTTGATTATTTATGACATCTTTTGTCATTGATGTCAAAGGGGGAGTAGTAGAGAGAAAAATGCATGCATGTACAAAGGAGATCACTCGCTCAGGGGAGCACATCTTTTTGGATTTCAGTTTTTGGGATAACGGTTTTGATTTTTCGCATGAGTGTTGCCATTAATGTTAAAGGGGGAGATTGTTGGCATTCTACACTCTTAAGAGAATAGTTGATGTTGTCATTGATGACAACCAACTAGCAACTCACCGACAATTGGTTTCTACATGCACCGGCATCACAAACTTCATACACCGGCAGGACTTACACCGACATTTAGATTACACCGACAACAAAGCATACCAACACTCCATTCGACATGGGATGAACTTTTGTTTATTGTAATATAATTATCTTTTGTAATGGTATATTGTAAAAGACTCATATATGTATGAGATCTTATAGGTCATTTTGTGAAAAAAAGAGATGATATGTATGGTAGAAAATAATTGTTTAGTGATAGCGAAGGTTTTTGGATAAGGTATCTATCTGAGATTTAACCGGTATTGAACATGGCATTAGAGATGTTGTTTTGAGCAGTACATTGTATTCGATTTAATCATCCATTTTGTAGTCAGTGTGACTCTTCATTGAGCAGTGAGCTCTAGGCAGTTGGCCTCCTTGGATGTGCAGGTCCCTATTGTAAGTAGTATTTATTCATTGGCCAGTGAGTAAAAATTGTGGGTCACAAATCCCATCGAGGTTTTTCCCATACCGAGTTTCCTCATTAAATATATTGTGTTATGGTGTGTTTCTATGCTGTCTCTATTATTTATGTTTACTGCATTAATTCTTGTTTCCTGGTACACTGTTTTGGGTTGAAAAGTTATAAATAAGTTTAAATATTCTACTAACCGGTTAGACACTAATTCACCCCCCCCCCCTCTCAGTGTCTTTGGGACTATCATTGAATCTAACATTTCCAATGTTTAGGATACACAAGGGTAGCATTAGTCATGTAAATATGCATGAGCATGGGAATGGATAGTTACTTTCCTTTTAGACTGATTTGGACAGTATTGAGAGGATCCTATAAGGATGACTATCACCATACTCTTGATGACTTCACAATATTGATAATTAATTCACATTAGACACTTATGGATTACCCCAATTAGACATTAGTCAACTTAATATATGATACAAGGATTTCATTCCATAAAGCCATTAGCATATCACCTGCTCTAAATCACCACAAAGCCATTAGATATGTTTTGAGATGAAAAAGAAGAGTTAAATGGTTTTGGTTCAATTTGCATAATTTCTATGTTCAAGTAATTTAATTTGCTATATTATACTAAAACGTGATTTCATAACTAAAATTTTAACTTCTATATAACTAGTTCTATAGCATAATTTTTTTGCCTGTGAAGAAAGACCATGTTAGACAATATCAGCGAACAACAAAATAGGGAGACAATGGCTAGATTGTGGTCTACTTGAAAAGAAAATGCGATGGAAAATGTTATTGTCCCTACAAAATTTGTAAGGGGTTAAAGACTAGAAGACTTATAATCAAAACCGCTAAGAAACATTGTAGGTTGCATGGTCACATTGAAGGGGGACATGATTATCATCCATTGGTAAGTTTTTCATTATATTGTTTTAATAATTTATATACATAAGAAATCACTTGATGATGAGATCATGATCATGGTTTATTTATGTTTATCAATTTTATATAGGTTGAGCACCCCAGAGTAGATGATATGGATCAACACAACCCGAAGAATATGGTTTTTGAAGTGGAGGAACATGGAGGTGTGAATATCGAAGCTAAAGATAATGATCCCATGGAAGATGACAATCATGAGCCACAAAACACAATTGAAGATGATGGTACAAATACATTGATCCATGACACATTTAGTACTGGTGCAACTGATCATGGTGATGAAGATGACTTTGATGTTGTTCATGATTTACCTCTACTTGAGAAGGCATCTGAGCCCCTTTACGAAGGCTCCTAGACAACTCTTCTCTCCATTGTATTGTTGTTGGTGAACATGAAGGTTATGAATGGTTTATCCAACATAACAATCTCGCGTATGTTAAAGTATGTAATATATGTCATTATAGTTAATAAATGGTGAATCATGTACCATTAATATTCTTTATATTAACAAATTACATTTTTTTGTTGTAGATTGATAGGTGAGTTTTTGTTACCACCGTCAAATATTCTACCTCGCTCATACCGAGAATTATCTTCCATTATGAAAGATATTTGAATGGAGTATCAAGCAATAGATGCTTGTCCCAATGATCATATTATATATCACAAACAACATGAATTTCAAACTTAATGCCCTAAATGTCATATCAGTAGATATCAAACAGATCAAATAACAAAAAAGGTTCCTCACAAGGTTCTTCGTTATATTCCCATTATTCCATGTATGCAATGATTATTCAAGTGCACTAGCTTGGCACAATTTATGGATTACCATGCACACAATAGAAGTTGATATGACATTATTCAAATGTCTATGGATGGTTTAGCATTTACGGACATAGAGGAAAAGTTGCTACACCTTAAATAAGAACCTCATAATCTCAGGCTTTCATTAGCAGTGGATGGTGTCAATCCATTTGGAGAGATGAGATCTGTTTACTCTGTGTAGCCTATTTTTGTTATCAACAATAACATTCCTCCATGGATGTCAATAAAGAGGGATCACATAATATTTTTGATTAAGGAAAATTAGGTTTTAAGGGACCCAAAACCTGCTTACATAACAATGAGATAAGCAAAAGAGAAACTAGATAAGACATTTCAAAGAGAGAAAGGCTCCAAACGAACAACAAAAAGAACAACAACCAGAGAAAAGAACAACACAAAGCTAGCAAGAGACTAGCACACCTAAAGAAAAATTACATTTCAGATGAAAATATTTATAGTCTTTTCTGCATCCTTGACCAGCATCATCATCGCATTAGCTGCCTCTTTTAGTTATTTATTTTCGTGCATCTGTTGATTGATTTTGGTCTTCAGCTCTAGCTCACTTGCACTTTGCCTAGTTCTACGTTTGGGTGAGTGTAGAACTAAACTAGAAGCCGAATCGTCATCAATGATTTCCATTTCTTTATTCTGCTTGTTCTTCTCCAAACAAGCAACCAACACATTCATGTTTTGAGAGGATGACTTCAACACAACCAAACTATGCTCCATGAATTTCTTCAAAGCATTCTCAGTTTTCTGAATCTGATTGTTTAACAGACCATTATCAACCTCACCTTATCTTTGATAATCCTCACCACATCCTCAAGGTGTTTCAAATCTCCCTTTATAATGTCACTTTTCGGCCAGTCCGGAATTTCTTTCTCCTCCTTTGCAGCACTCGTATCCTCTACATTATCCTCTTTACCTTTAATGTTGATATCCTTAATCAAATTTTCAATTTTAAAATCCATCTCTCTCCATTTATCTTGAATGCTAGTGATGTTATCAATCACCCATTTCTATAAATTGAACACTTCCAAGGTTCTATTTCTAGAAGCATTCAGAATGGATTCCGTGTTCTCCAAATCTGGGGCCGAGTCCATAGACCTAGGGTTTCCCTCCTCCATGTTTTGTTGAATATCATCCCTGTTATCCGAAACATAGGGATTATCCTTCACCTTAGACTCTTCAACATCCTCTTCTCTCTGCTCATCCCCTTCCTCACCCTCAACCTCATTCTCCTACTTATTCTCTGCCTCTTCTTCCACCTCCTTCTCCTACTCCTTCTCAGAACCAACATTCTCTTCAGTGTCTTCTTTAGCTGCATCACTAACCCTCGATTTCTTATTCAAAGGAAGATTAGAAGAATCCTCATCAGAATCAAAGCCATCATAATCCTTAGAAATGTGGGCATTCTCCACAAAGGGGTAGGAATTAAATTTCTTGGCATGGTCAGTCAGGCTATCATTAAGGGAAGAGGCCAAATAGAAGGGCAACGATATCTTAGACCCATGGCGAAAATGGTTAAGAATAATACAATGGTAATTGTAAACTTTCGAAAAGCTTTCATCAACTATAAGGTACTCCATTAAAACTTCCAACATTTTCTACCAAAAAGATTTTACCTGGTTAGGGAGATAGTAGGAAGTGTTATCCTTTTTGGCGAGACAAGCCCTTTCTTCTTCATTTTTGAGGAAATTCTTGATGGCTTCCACCAAAAACTTGCGATCTCTATAGAATTTGATGCCATCCTTCTACAATTAGGTAACCTTTGACACCAAATCTTCATCTAGCTTCCATGTCTGGCCAAACAGAGTAACTTTATTATTTTTCCAACCCTTGGCAAAACCACGGGAAACAAACTTCTTGCTCCCATGCAGTTTCTCCATTTAATCGGTGAAGCCATATCTGTGCAACCTTCACCATATTTTCCTCTCACCTTTCCAGCTATCATGACAGCTGGTAGGCTCATTGCGGTTAAGATTTCCCCCCATAATGTGATGGCTATTCAAGTCAAAAACCTCCAAAGAATGCAAACTGACCAAATGCTGAAGAAACAAAACTCTGGAATCAAAAAATAAGGTTATTTTCTTGCTATTCAAGTAGTCTTTTAAAACATTCAAAATAACCCAGCACTTAATATGATGAGGCTCATCACGCCGGTACTCATTATCGCATCACTTGAGACAAGTAATCAATTGACATTTCACCTCACTCCAAAATCTATCATTGAATTCTAAACCCAAAAAGATAATAATGAAATTAACATGTACCATGGACTTTGTCAAAAATTAATTGCTCTCGGACTCTAATCTTACATTATGATTCTTCGATATACTTAGCATCCTCTGCTAAAATGACCCCCTCATTGGCTAACATATCTGCTACCATGTTACCTTCCCTAAAGGTATGGGTAATAATCACACTATCATAGGCATCTAACAATTTTTTAACATTATCAATGATATTTTGGATGTTCCAAGAAGGGGAACTAATACCTTTAATAGCGTGAATTATATTGAGAAAATCCCCCTCCAGCCAAATTATTTTAAAATTAAATCTCTGAGAAAACTAAAGGCATTTTAACATTGTCAGAGCTTCTGCCACATGGTTGTTTTGAACTCCAAAGGGAGAGGCAATCACAGCAACAAAAATGGCATAAGAGTTTCTGATAACCCCTCCCCCTCCAGCATTCCCAGGGTTTCCTTTAGCTGCACCATCAAAGTTCACCTTAACCCAATCATGAAGAGGGAACCTCCACACAACATTATCTCTTATGCTCTTCATATTAGATTTCTAGACCTTGTGTATCAAATTAAATTCATTTAGGATGCTTTTCTCATTATCAGTCATGTTAATATAACTACACTACTTTTTACTTTTGTGAATGGTATTGATGTTTACTTTAATAACCCTACAAATATTTTCAAAAACCACTTGAGAAGAACACTTAGTTTCCCTGAAAATTCTATTGTTTCTCTCCTTCCAGATATGCCAGCAGGTCATAGGAAGGACAAAGGACCATAGGGTCTTAATCAAGGGAAGCTTGGTAGGGAAAATCCATTGCCAGATGATTTCCTTAAAATTATTCTGCATTACCCAATCGACTTTCCATTGCATCCACACTTTACCCCAGATCTCCCAAGTAAAAGAACAATGAATGACAAATGATCCACATACTTAGCTTCTTTCTGACATAACTCACACCTATTAGGAAACATGAATCCTCTTCGAACCAGGTTATCAATGGTAAGAATCTTGTTGTGAGTTGCAAGCCAAAAAAACATGTTAACTTTAGGAATGAGGAATCTATTCCAACCTTTAGTCCAAATAGGGTTGTAGGCCTGAGTAGCAGTTTTTTTATAAGCAGAGGCAACAGTGAAATTACCCCTAGGATTACTCTTCCATGAGAAAAAATCATCAGAATCTTTGCTGACAAAAAAAGATAGCAAATCATGTTGGAGCAATGAAAATCCAGCATAAACTGCATCAATTCTAACCCATTTATTCTCCTTCCAATAATTACAAACCATAGAACCATACCTCCTTTTACATTCTTCAATGAAATGGCCACAATCCTGGTTAAAAAGAGGCTTATCTTTTATCCAGACATCCTCTCAAAATCTGATTTATTACCTTTGCCAAGGACCCATCCAGCTCCATCTTTAGCAACTTTAATAGATTTGATCATACTATTCCATATAAAAGATCTAGCAGGGATATCTTCAGAATAAAGAAGAGAGTGAATGGGCTGATTATGTATGTATTTATCAAACCACACCCTACTCCAATCTTTCTTCATACCATATGCCCTCCAAATCTGTTTGGCAAGCAAAGCTTTGTTGAAATATTTGAGAGATTTAATACCTAACCCCCCATTGCTTTTAGGAGAGCATACTTTATCCCAAGAAACCAAAGCAATCCTTTTCCTATCTTCCATGCCAGACCAAAGAAATCTTTTCTGAATTCTTTCTACAACTTCGGCAAATTTGACCAGTATACTAAACAAACTAAGAGCATAAACAAGCAAATTCTGAAGAGTGGCTTGAAGAAGTTGAAGCTTACCAACTTGTGAAAGCATAGAGCCTTTCCATCCTACCAATTTTTTGTTGAGCTTATCAATTAAAGAATTCCAGAAAGAGTTTGGAGGAGCCAAACCAAGAGGGAGACCCAAATAAGTAGAGGGGAGAAGGTCAACCTTACAACCAATTATGTTAGCAATCCTCTGATGCCTCAACAATGGGGTATTGATGAAGTAAATAGCAGATTTCTCCCAATTAACCTATTGTCCAGTAGTAAGGGAATAAGATCTAAGAGCACCTTTAAAGGCAGAAGCTTCTCTAACAAAAGAATATCCCGACAATATTGTGTCATCAACAAACTGTTGATGTGTGCAGAAGACATTAGCAGAAGAGGGTTGCAACCCTATGATGGTTCTATTCTTTTTCAACTTTTGAATCAATTTGCTCAAACATTCTGCCAAAATAGTGAAAAGAATAGGCTTAACATAATGTTGGCAATGATTTTTCCAAGTATTTTATCATTTAATAGTTGTCTACATTTAATTATAAATATTGGAGTAAAATGGTCATAATAATTATGTAATGTTTTTGTTCATTCGATTAGGTAAGTACCAAGCCAAAGATATGAATGTATATATTGAACCTCTTATTGACGAGTTGTTGGAGTTATGGAATGGTGCCACTATGTGTGTGTGTGTGAAAAAGTGGTCTGTATCTACAAGCACAACACTTTAATTAAGTCATTATATGCATGGTTAATAATTAATAATCAATAAGTAATAAACCATAACAAAGCGACTAATTTCCTTCTAAAAGATGTGAGTACAAGATTGCTCTCAGATTTTTATAAGCAATAACAGTGACTAGACTACACCAAGATGAAGGATTTAATCTATATGATATTAACTATATGGATGCAAAATGGATGAATAATTCAAGCAATAATCAATTCAAGTAATAATGATACAAGCAATAATGAGTGCAACTAATCTAAAAAGCACAATGATCTTCAATGACTCCAGAGAGAAATTAGCATGATAATAATCTCCAAGCGTGTTCTCAAAAATCTCTGGGGTAAAATGGAATGAGATCTAAAGAATGAATTTATAGAGAATTACAGAGAGATGATGAAAAAAGATCAATTTAGGATTAATTGAAATAATTGAGAAATCAGGTTCAGTTAACCTTGAGATAGATTCCAATTATAGCTTAATTGAAATGCATTCAAATTAGAAGTCCAAGTTGCATTGGAAATAATAATAAATTAATTCCATACATTTGTGATAAAAATAGATAATTCTTTGATGTATTCTATAAAAGAGTTTTCAATGCAACTGAACTTCTTTTTCTGAAAAGCTTTGAGTTCCAATTTTAGAGAATAATTCAATAATTCAATTTAATTGTTTTTATGATTTCAAGTTCTAAATTTAGAAAAAGAAATAATATCTCAAGTTTGATTTCTCTCTCAATTAATTTCTTTTATTTAATTTTCAATTCAACTATTGCTTTGTAATTAATTCCTCTTTTGTAATAAATTAATTCCTTTTGCATGATTGAATGGCAAATTTATTAATTAATTAAATATGCAAGGATATTTAATAAATTAAAATAGGATAATTGATCAAAATGATATTATTGGAAATGATTCAATTAATTAAATAAATATTTAATTAATATTGAGTAATTGATTTGCCATGTGATATTTGATGATTAAAGAATTAATTGTGTGCTCAAGATTGATTTAATTGCCTTGGGTTAGGACCTTGGTGATGTTGTTGAGATGAGGGGCCCATGGTTTAGATGACCATTTTTAGGGTATTACATTTTCCCCTCTTTGAATTAATGTGCAAGTAGCAAATTGGTTCAAAGAATGTGTGATGTCTAGGAGATGCCAGTTCTGAACTTGATTGATCACGAACTAGATGAAGAGCAAGGTGTTTAGCTTGATTCAAAGGGACAAAGTTGAATGAAGTTTGATTAAAGTGATATCGATCCCGAACTTGATTGAACTAAGGAATGATAGAAAACAAAAGATACTGAACTTGAACTTGATTGATCTAGACATAGCGAGTGATGATAAAATGAAAATCGATCTTGAACTTGATTGATCAAGAGACGATGAAGATAAGCTGTCCATCTTGATCAAGAAATGAATACTAAACACCTGCTTAGATTGAGTGTGATCAAATATATTCTTTAAACTTTTGATTGAGTTTAAACGAATAATCAGCTTGATGTAAAGTGATGAAACTGATTAACATTAAGAGATTAATTCAGAAAAAGAAAAATATCAGCTTGATTTGAAGCAATGAACCTGATATGCCCCTAGCGATTAATTCGATTCAGATGATCGAGAGATCTCAACTTGATGTGAAGCGATGAAGGTGAGATGCCTCTTTAGCAATAAGAATTGATTTTCTTTATTTGAAAATATTTTGCTCGACTTTTGATGATGATTTGATAAAATTTCTCGACTTGTGAGATGTGAGGTCATAAGATCATGAGTATACCCCCTCAGGAGTGAAATCGAAAGATAATGAGGGAATTGAGCGCAGAGTTGATCATAAAGTTAATGTGTAGAATTGAAATTGAATTCAACATTGATTCATAAGGAATTGAGCACAATTTGAAGAAAGAATAAGCATTTGATGAAAAGAGCACTAAGTGGTCCAAATTGTGAAATTGACTAGTAAAATGATCCCGAATTTCGATTTCAATCCTGAAAATGGAATCAAAATGGTCACATTAGCTAAGGGTACAATTTTTGTGTCCATTGGAGCAAGTTGAAAATTAGGGTTTTGGCTATATATGGGACGAAAGTGTCATTTTAAAATCATTTTAACCCTCCAAGTTTGAAAATTCAAAAAGTCTTATGTGAAGAAAATGGTGGTCCCTACTCAACAGCATCGATTTGAGTGCTAGAGATGTCATAATCGACCTCAAAACTATGAACCAGCGGTAAGTGATTGATCTTAAGCCTCTTTATGTTTTCAATTTTGAATTTTTTGGTCCATTTTTCAAGTTTTTAGCATGTTTGGGGTCGGGTTTCACGTTTTATCGTGCGAGACAGGATTCAGTCTTGTATGAGTAACTATTAAATTTTCTTTTGTCGTTTAAGGCTATTAGAATTGTCATTCGGACCCTACCCTCGTATCGTATGACATGTCTATAAAAAGACCATTTTGTCATTTAGGGTCTTATAATTTGTCATTTGGGAATGTTTTGTCGTACGAGAGCTATTCCTGACTCATACGAGATGCTGCCCCTTTGTGTTTTGGAGATAGTGAGCATTTTTGAATGTCTAAACGTGAAATTTTGATTTTACATTTGACTTAGTTGGATTTGCGCGATGTTTTACGTCTCTTGTAGGCTTATTTGGAATGTTTTCTAATGCTTCATTGTTGGGTTTTTGCAGGTTCGATTACCTCCTGTGCTTTTCAGATGCGTTTATCCTCCCACCATGGTATTAGTACGACATTTATCTGAGGTTGAGCAGGCTCATATTGATGTATGTGGTTTGACTCATCTTCTTAGTTTACTAGATATCTGTGTGAATCACGGAATGCTCACGGCATTGGTAGAGCATTTTCACTCAGAGCATAACACGTTTCATCTGCCGATGGGGGAGTTGACTATCACTCCCGAGGATGTATATAGGATCCTCCATATCCCTTTTGTTGGGGATAAGGTGGATTATGATTCAGGACACCTCCCAAGATTACAAGCAGTGATGCATGTCTTCAGGGATCCTGACATTTTGACCCATTCCATTAGTTGGGACATATTGATGAGCAGATATAGCGAGGAGTTTCCTCTAGCGTGTGTTCTAGCATGCTTCATTGGCTATTTTTTGATGCCAGATAGAGGGTAGCAAGGTTTCCAGTGTGGTTGGGGCAGGATGCTGATGAGATTGATGGAGACCCCTCAGAGGCTTGGTTGGGGTTCTTTCTTGCTAGCTCAAATGTATCAAGAGATGCATGAGATTGTGTATAGAGATGGTAGGAGCATGGCCGCAGGTGTATATATTTTACAAGTTTGGGCTTCGGAGTAGCTCTCATTTGTCGGCTGATAGTAGATGATAGTAGAGAGCTCGGGCAACCAATTATATATAGGTATGTTGGTTATATTACACAGCCCCATCTGGGCAAGACAGATTTTTGGAGATGACAGCTTGATGACCTAATAGTCGTAGTATGGAGACCATACAGGGGATTCGAGCCATGGGATGACTGGTGGTTGGTTTGCAGGGTCCTTTTTGTTACGCACCCTCTCATCGGGAGATCACAGACCATTGTTGAGCGATTCATCATTTCACGGGTGATGAGGCAGTATGGCCGGCCTCAGGGGATATCCTAGGAGTACACAACTTATGCGCATTATGCGGATGAGGAGAGATAGGGATGGTCTCCATGGTTGTCCTATGCTTTGGTGATGTAGGAGCTAACTGGTCTACAATGCCTTAGGTGGGATTATAAGGATGCGGGGGTATTGCCTCAGTATAGAGATTGGTTTTAGCAGCATCCTTTTTCTAGGTTTACAGATCCGGGTGAGCAAGTGCCTCACATAGAGGATGTTGAGGATGATGCTTCCATGCTAGAATAGGGATAGGCTTGGAGGCAGGGATAGGGATAGAGAGTCGAGGCTCCAAGGTAGACAAGTGGTGATCCTAGTGCTAGTGGCAGTAGGGTTCTAGCTAAGGGTGGATAGCAGAGGAGTGAGGGTGGGTCCCTTGGGCAAGTAGGAGTGAGATTAGGCGGGGCTGAGGAGGAGCGAGCAGCTCTGAGACAGGTCCGGCAGCGGAGGGATGAGAAGGGTGGTACTAGAGGTGGAGATGGGGGTGGAGAGCCTGCGAGAGAGCAGGGTACTGACACAGGGCATTCGATGAGAGCATGTCTTGCAGAGCTACAGTCATAGTTGACAGTGGCTCAGACTCAGTTGGTGGAGTGAGACCGACAGCTTACAAAGGTGAGGGTTGAGAAAGATTGGTAGCTAGCTGAGCTGAGAGTAGAGTGTGATCATCAGGTCGCAGCGATGAGAGCGAAGTGAGACACCCTCCAGCAAGAGGTTTTGCATCAGACTAGCAGGGCAGCTTATTATGTTGCGGCATATAGCATGGCAGTTCCAGTAGCGCAGTAGGTGATCCCCTATTCATAGTATATGGCATGTTCAGAGGGAGCTCAGGCACCTCGATAGGATCCCAGTCATCAGGCTCCTCCTCCTCCACCAGGTGATGAGGGAGAGGCCCAGAGCTAGATATTCTATTTGTAGCTCGGATATTTTTTTTTGTAGACACAACCATTTTTTGTAGCCTATATGATTCTTGCTTCGATGGGAGTTTGTATATGTCATTAGACATCATTTTGTACTCTTAGACTTGACATGATATATATATATACGAGATCCGATTTGACTTCATCTTACTTGTGTTGATTCATTCATGAGATGTCTTTTATATGCTTTATTCTACATGTATGCATTTCTTTTCAATATGTAATGCAAATGATTATGGATGTCTATTTTTGTTTCTTTTCATATGCAAATAAATGAATGCAAATGAGTAATATGAAATGTATGAGTAATGCAAAAATTTATTTTTTTATTTCTATGCAATAAGATGAATGCAAATGAGTAAATAATAAAATATATGAATCTACATTAAATGTTTATGTATGTAGCTAAACATCTCAAAACACAAGTACTCGATTGAAGAAATGATGATAAATAGACCACTTAGCATAAGAAATGATGATGGTTTCAGCTCTCATTTAGAAGATAAAGAGATTATTACCATACCGAAATCACTCTAAATTCACAAAAAATGCAAAATGATGTGCAAAATGATATGCAAAATGCAACCTAAACCTAGTCATTGGATTTAAAATACTTAAGATTCATCACTGAGCATAACGAACACAACAGGCAGGTTATAAAATATATGAATCTACATTAAATATTTATGTATGTAGCTAAACATCTCAAAATACAAGCACTTGATTGAAGAAATGATGATAAATAGACCACTTAGCATAAGAAATGATGATGGTTTCAGCTCTCATTCAGAAGATAAAGAGATTATTACCATACCGAAATCACTCTAAATTCACAAAAAATGCAGAATGATATGCAAAGTGATGTGCAAAATGATATGCAAAATGCAACCTAAACCTAGTCATTAGATTTAAAATACTTAAGATTCATCACTGAGCATAATGAACACAACAGGCAGGTTAGAGTTCCTTTCTTTTTCAATGTGCAATATTTATTATCTTGTCCATAATGACCCTTTTTTTTGTTCATATCCTTGGACAGATTTCACAGGGACCCGAATTGCATCATAAAGAAATTCCTTCAAAATAGACAAAGAAATGATATGGACCTTATTGTAGCATACAAATAAGCGAAGTCGAGGTATGTGAGGCGATTGCACCTTGATGTGACGGCTCTTATCACAGACACCCAGCTAATTTAGATGTTTCTAGAGCATCGAGATTATTCCTACAAGAAGAAAACAAAGAAAATATTATGCCCCCAATCCTTGCTCCTCTTAGTCACAATAGACTTCCTCGAGTTACTCAAAGGGATAATAATCAAAAACCAATATAAAAGACAGCATACAAATAAAATTTTCATGCATAGCTCAAATTATTTAGTGATTGTTTTCTGTTATGTTGTTTTGCTTGTTTACTCAGTGATAAAACTCTTTGGTAGTTAGGAGACAGGTGACTGACTCGGAGTGGATGACCAAGTTTCACTGACGAAAAGATGACTTGGTTGACATTGCTTAGGATATGTAATGTGCTCAATTGATTAACCTAAGACTAGGATGTTGATCAGTTTCAAGCCATGAGGGTTCCAACAAACCAGGATGTCATGAAAGTGACTGAAAAATATGTACAAGTGAAAGCAAAGATGCATGAAAGAAGGAAATGCCTACATTGCATTGATAGATGGAGTGCTTGAGTACAAGAGGCGCCTGTTTGCCAGGTTTTCACCTGCTTGGCAGAGATTCATTTTTATTTTTTTACCAAGGTGCCTATTTACCAGGTTTTCACCAGGGCATTTTCTCTCTTTATATTTTTTTCTTCTTTTTCTTTTTTTCTATTTTCTTTTTCTTTTTCTCTATTTTGATTTTTTTGATTTTTTTTCTCAAGACTTTTTCCAATTTTTAGAATTTCTTTAGGACTTTTTCAGCTATACATGTTGACAACACAGAGAATGCTAAGCGAAGAATTTCTTCAAGTGGATGGTGTTAATCGGTTCACAGAGCTGTTCTCCTTCCGAATTTGAGAGCTGATAGGCACCAAAGCCGAATACAGCAGTAACGAAATAGGGACCCAATGAATTGGGTTCAAACTTCGCTTTGTTGTCTCGAAACTGTTGATTTTTTGGATTTTCTCTCAAGTTTAGGTCACCAACCTAAAATTCTCTTTGTCTAACTTTCTTTTTATATCCTCTGGATGTTCTCTTCTGCTATACTTTGAGATGATCAAACGCCACTTGTCGATGCTCACCCAACAATTTGAGTTCTTGCAACCTAGATATTCTATGATCTTCATCAGTAATAAGACCTTGCAAGGAAACTCTTAGAGATGGTATTTCTACTTCAATAGGTAGTACTGCTTCAGACCCATACACCAAAGAAAAAGGTGTAGCCCTAGTAGGTGTTCTGATACTTGTTCTGTAAGCCCATAGTGCAGGATTGAGCTGCAGATGCCAATCCTTCCCGGATTTATTCACTATTCTTTGCAAGATAGTCAGTAGGTTTTTGTTAGATGCCTTGGCTTGTCCATTAACTTGAGGGTAATATACTAATGACCAATGTTGTTTTATTTTGAATTTCTCACAGAGCTCGTCCAGATCTTTATTCTTAAACTGTCCTCCATTATCAGTCACGATGGATAAAGGTTTCCCATACCTGTAAATGATATAGTTTAGGATGAACAAGGCAACTTATTTACCGGTTGCTTTGATGAGCGAAACTTCCTCTACCCACTTGGTGAAATACTCAGTGGCAATTATGTTGAATTTATGTCCGTTGGATGATGCAGGATATATCTGACCAATGAGATCAAAGGCCCATTGCTAAAAAGGCCAATGTGTAATGAAGGGTATAAGATCCCTTGCTAGAGCATGTATGAGATTTCCGTGTAGCTGGCATTTCTCACAAGTCTTAGAAAATTTAATAGCGTCCTTTTCCATGTCTGGACAATAGTAGCCAGTCTGTAATAGTTTTCGAGCTCAAATAAGACCATTCAAATGAGATCCACAAATACCTTCATGAACTTCCGATAACGCACATTTAGATTCTTCATTTTCTAGACACCTAAGCAATGTACCATCAAAACCTCATCTAAATAAATCATTAGCAATGATAACATATCATGAAGCGTTTTGAGTTAGGTTTCTTTTCTCATTACGAGTAAGGTTTTTCAGGGATAATTTGGTCTCGTAAATAAGAGTAGATATGACTGTATCGGGATGAGTCATGTCCAATAATAGAACAAACTATTTGGGTCTCAGGAGAATCATAGGCGAGGTAACGTAACTCTTCCACTAGGAATTCAAAGTGAAAATTGGACTCCTGTAACTCAGGTATAGATGCCAAGGTAGCCATAGCATATGTTGCTCTGTTTGCGGAACTAAGAATCTGTTGGAATGATACAAAAGCAAAATACTTCTTAAGATCATCGACCATTCTCTTATAAGGCATCAGTTTCTCATCTTGAGTCTGATATGTATCATCGATTTGATTTATGATCAACTAAGAATCTCCATAGATGTGTAATTCTACAACCTTCCATTCAATAGCTAGCTTGATCCCATTCACCAAAGCTTCATATTCTGCAATGTTATTCATGTGAGGGAATAGAATCTTATAAGACTTTGGGATTGAATACTCTTGAGGAGTAATAAATAATATTCCAACACCTGAACCATTTTGAGTAAAGGACCCATCGAAGAACATCTTCCAGGGTTGTTGAGTAAGATGCATTATTGATTCATCTGGAAACTCTATATGTAGCAGTTGAGTGTCCTCAAGTGGAGCTTCAGCAAGTTGATCAGCAACTACCTATCCTTTTATGGCTTTGTGTTCCACATATTCAATGTCAAACTCTATAAGGATCATTACTGTAGGATTTTGCCAAGATCAAGGGCACAATGAAAAGCATAAAAAGAGAGACAATAGAATGACAAGAACAAACTATATTCTCATCAATATGCAAAATGATCAACTAGATTAACCAATACAATGAATATAGGCCTGCTTATATAGGTAAGGCTATATGGATGTATGAGCACACAAATAAGATATGTGGCTCAATGAGAAACAAGGGTAGGTAAGAAATACTAGGGGTAGGTAGGAGAAATAATATAATATTCCACAAGAGGTGGATGACCCACCGAATGTGGAGTGTAATAGCAAAATAAGACCACAAAAGGTGGAATTTCTCCTACAAGCTCTATCCCTATGTGCACACTTCCCTAAGTGTCTCAAATCCAAACTACAAAGAGATGCATTATCCTAAGTTAACTTAAGTAAAGTGTAATAATATCCAAAATGAATATTTATTTACACCAACACACCCCCTTAAGTGCAACTTAGGGGAATGAAGACTCAAGTCAACAATGCAAGATGGGTCTCGGCTACGAGGCCATGATAGGTACCCATGTACAATATGCAAATGCAAGCAAAACAATGCAATGCAATCTCTCACAAACGGAGAAAGGGAGAAAACCCAGTGGGAAAAAACTCCCCCCCAAAAGAGAGATGAATGTACAAAAGACTCTCAAAGAAGAAGGACAAAACCTCGAAGAGGAAAAAGTCTCCCCCATAAGAGAGTAAGGAGAAGTCAGCTAACCCCCCCTAATGACACATCCCGCACCCCCAAGAGAGCTTGCAACTACTGGAACTTACTCTCGATGAAAGGTTTGGTGAATATGTTAGCAACCTGCTCCGTTGTAGGACAATACTACAAATCAATGACCTGCTCCTGGATGAGCTCTCGGATATAGTGCATATGACTCAACGTCAGTCGAAGAGAGAGCAATAGCATATTGCTTCTTGCTCTGCCAACAAATGGGGCCCGAACCAAGGTGAAAACTATAACCAGAAGTAGACTTACGATCATCAAGATCGCTAGCCCAATCAGAGTCTGTGTAACCAACCAAGCAAAGTCCTGTGCCTGCTACATAGTGAATCCCATAGTGATGTGTACCCTGGATGTAATGAAGAATGCGTTTGGTGGCTTTCCAATGAAGCTCATGTGGTTCTTACATGAAGCGAGAAACCATGCCAACTGCAAATGAAATATCAGGGCATGTATGGGTCAAGTAGATGAGACTACCACAAGCTGATGATACAAAGTGGCATCAACTGGTGGAGAAGAACACTGAGCCTCAAGCTTGAATCCTGAAAGAAAGGGAGTCGGGGCAAGCTTACAATCAGCCATATGAAAGCATGCAAGTAGATCAAGAGCATACTTGGGCTGCGATAGTGTAATCCCGGAAGCTGACTGTGAAATCTCTATCCCGAGAAAGTAGTGCAAAAGACCCAAGTCAGTCATAGAAAATCTGTCATGCAAAGCATATTTGACCCTGCTAATGATGGATGAAGTACTCCCTATAATGATCAAGTCATCAACATAGAGCACAAGTATCAAGTGAGAGCCATCCTATCTCAAAATGTAGACATTCAGATCGGAATGACACCTAGTGAAACCTGTGGGGAGAAGAAAGGAATCCATCTTGGTGTACCAAGCCCTAGGGGCCTGCTTAAGGCCATAGAGAGATTTCCTTAGTCTGCAAACCAAGGAAGTATCCTGGATGAAACCCTATGGCTGCTCCATATAAATCTCCTCATCAAGATCACCATGAAGAAAATCACTCTTCACATCCATCTGATGTATAGCCCAACCATGAGCTGCAGCAATAGCAAGTGTCAAACAAATGGAGTTCATCTTGGCTACGGGTGCAAAGGTCTCAGTATAGTCAACACCTGCAACCTGAGAAAAACCTTTTGCAACAAGCTGAGCCTTATACTTATCCACACTACCATCTGCTGCAAACTTGGTCCGATAGATCCACTTACATCGAACCATCTTTCTCCCCTTAGGGAGATGGACTAGATCCCATGTGTTGTTCCTCATTAAGGAACTATACTCTTCCTCCATAGCGTGGTGCCACTCAAGAACCCTTGATGCTTCCCTAAATGTCTGTGGATCGGAAGCGGTAGCAATGAATGCATGTGGAAGATCCTAATGTTGTGATTGAGTTCTCTGTGTATCTGAAGGATCCCCAACAAGAGAACCCGCAGACTCAAGTGTCTGTCGAGCCCAATGAGGTAGAGGTGGAGGTGGAGAATGAGGCTCCTCAACTACAAGTGGACCCTACGGAGGTGTAGCCCTGCGAGTTAGAGTTGAAGGATTCTCATCATCTGAATCACTAACATCACTATCCACAATGGAGGAAGGTGGAGGAGGTAGAGAGGCTAAGCTAGGAGAGATTTCCTCAAAGTGAACACTCCTCTCAATGAACACCTCATGTGTCTCTGGATCCATCAATCTGTATGCCTTAACACCCTTAGGATATCCAACAAATATGGAAGGCCGACTCTGAGGTTCCAATGCCTTGCATTTCTACGGAGGTATGCAAGCCCATGTTGGACACCCAAAGACTCTGAAATGTCTCACAATTAGTTTCCTACTAGCCCAAGCCTCAAAAGGAGTAATACCTTGCAAATCTTTGTGAGGAACCCGATTCTGGATGTGTGTGGCACAACTGATAGCCTCTACCCAAAAGGCGGGATCAAGAGAACGTGCATGTATCATACAGCTAGCCATTTCTTTGAGAGTTCTATTCTTACGTTCTGCAACCCCATTCTACTGTGGAGTGTAAGCAACAAAATGCTGAAGATCAATCCCCTCAAATGTACAAAAATCCTCAAGTCTTTTGTTCACATATTCCCTTCCATTATCTGTACAAAGAATCTTGACCACTTTCCCTGATTGCTTCTCCACACGAGTCTTGAAGTCCTGAAATCTGTCAAATACTTCACTCTTATGAATGAGAAAGTAGACCCAAGTGAAGCGGGAGTAGTCATCAATGAAGGTGAGAACATAGCGGGCCTTACTAAATGAAGGTGCTGGAAATGGACCTGCTACATCACTGTGAACAAGTTGAAGAACTTCCAAAGCTCTCCAAGCTTTCCCCTTATCAAACTTCTCTTTAGGATGCTTGCCCATGGAACAACCTGAACATACACCCTCTGAAAAACTGATTCGAGGTAGACCTATGACCATGTCTTTAGTGTTGAGTTGCTGAAGATAGCGGTAGTTGAGGTGACCAAACCGCTCATGCCATAGCTTACTTTCTGAATTTGAATGAGTAAGCAAGGCCCTAGAAGGTGAACTTGGCACAAAGTGAGAGAATGAATAAAGCCTTAAGTTGTCATTGACTTGTCCCACTGCTACCAAGGCATCATCATTAAGTTCCTTTACCACAACTGAATCTGGTGTAAACTCAACCTTTTTCCCATTCCCATAGTGAGTGATTTGGTAGATGGAGAGAAGCTTGGTAGACAAGTTAGGAACATAGAGAACATTCTCAAATGTTCCATCATCCATGTCAACTGAACCTTTCCCTTCAACCTCTACTTGTGTATCATCACCTATGTAAATGTGAGGTACCTTAGATATCTCCAATGAAGAAAAATGCTCCTTTGTAGAACCCATGTGATATGAGGCACCCAAGTCAAGTATCCATTGCTGTGAAGAACCTGTTGTAGCCACAAATGCTTGCCCTTTTCCCTTAGACTGTGAGGAAGAGGAAGGAGATGAATCCTTCTTTGTGTAGGTAGATGGCAAGGTGATGTTGTTTTTCTTAAGAAGATTAGTTAACTCATCAACTTGCTTTGCATGGCATCGATGCTCATCATGACCATACTTCTTGCAATATGCACAAGTTGGTTTATCCTTCTTAGGTGGTGTCCCCTTCTTGGAAGAGGATGAAAAATCACCTTGTGATGGAGAGGATGATTGTCCTTTTTCTTGGTGTGGCTTAGACTTAGAGTGCTTCTTCTTGTTGTTGGAATCTTTGCCTTGACTTCCTTGATTCCCTTGATTTGCCACCAAAGCCTTGGACTCTGAAGACTTGAGAAACCCCATGTTCAACAACTTAGATTGTTCCAATATTAACATTTATGTGAAAGAATCAAATGAAGGCATAACATAGGAGCTCCCCACTGTCAAACAATGAGTTTGGAAGCTAGATACAAATGTTGCATATTCTGATGCAAGCTTGTCCAACAAGTTGAATATCAACTGAGCATCCTTTTTGTCAATTCCACAATCCTTAAGCTTTGCTCTTAGCTCATTTGCTTTGGTGACATAATCTTGGATTGTATCAAAACTCTTGGGATCTAGGTTGGTGAGCTCATTGTCAATCTGATAGCCTCTGATTTCATCAACTTGACCATACAATTTCTGAAACATATCCCAAGCCTCTTTGATTGTTTTACACTTCGCAATGTGAAAAATGAGGTCATCTAATACATACTTGCGCAAAGTTCCAAGAGCCATGCAATTCTTTGTGAGCCATTCTAATTGAGTATTTGGATCAGCCTTAGGATCACGTGGTGTTGTTATTGTTCCATCTATGTAATGTGTGAGACCCTTTTCCATTAATTTACTCCATACTTTAATTTTCCATGATGCATAATTATGTGGAGTTAAAGGTGGAAATTTATGAGGACTCATTGCAAAAAAAATGGAAAGAGCACAAAGAGAGGCACAATCACACAAGACACCCCCCCAAATTCACTCAATCAAAGAACCCCCCCCAAAAAATGATGATTTGGCACTTTATAATTAGTGCGTATACAATTGGCCACTTGCAAAAAATGGCAAAGTGGACTTCTGATTACAATTTTACGACTACCTCAATAAGGCCAAAAAAGACTCAAACTGATAGTGCAAGAGATCTAAACTAAGATCCAAGCACATTACAAGCACCTAATAGGCCAAATAAGACCAATGTCTAAAAGTACAATTTCCACTCAAAATCTCTAAAATATTATCATAGATTATGAAAGTAGACAAAAAAACATGCACTTTCAAAAAAAACGGCACCTGAAAAGGAGGTCGTATGAGCTCAAACGAGGCCTTTGAAGTTGCAGAATTGAGGATTGGATAGGTATAGCTGAGAGAATCTGAAAATTCCAAAAACCCTATGCACCAAAATCAGAAAATAACCACACCACTGCAAAGATCATGAAATTTTAGCCCATTTAAAAAAAATTGCGCCAAAAAAGGAGCAAAAATGAGCAAGATATGGCCTTTCAAAGTTGGACTGCAAAACTAAAAAGCTCAATGGAGAGGGGTTGAAAAATTTCAAAAGCCTGCTAATGTGGCACTGATGTCAAAAATTCACAAGCTTAAATTTGACGCCCGTCTAGCCATCACAAAAATGTCATCCCCCCTATGTGGTGTCTGTATTGTACGGACATGCTGACTGTGCAAGCTGACTGGTTGTATGGACAAATGACATGGTGCGTTGACAATGTGTACGGAGGTCGACTGCGGGCCAGTGGCCACCTGCCACGTGGTGGATGCAGGTCCATCGGTTTAGTGGATGCCAGTGGGAGCAAGGCGTCGCCAGAGAATACCGGCTGCCGGGAGTGAGGTCGCTGAAGGCCGGAGCAGGTGGAGCCAGAGAGCTGGGGTCGCCGAAGGCGGTAGTTGGTGGAGCCAGAGGTGGGAGCTGGTGGAGCCATCGGACGATGGGGACTGCACAGGTGGCATCAGTGGACTGGTCCTGCAGGACGGTACAGTGACAGTGATGGCTCCGACAACAGGTACGGCCCTGCAACCTGCAGGGTACTGCAGAATACGGGGGGGTCTGCGGACCCCCAAAAAACAGTGAAAATATTTTTTTTTAATCGCTATTTGTCTAATTTTTTTCCAAAATTTTATTTTTTTTAGAAAATAAAAAAATTTAAAAAATTTCGAAATCTGTATGATAATAGCCAAAATGGGGAAAAAAAATTTCTCACCAAAATAGGTCAACTTTATAGTCAAAATTTATGGAAATGACCTCTCGGATTCAACGGTGATGTCCAAATCACTATATGACGCCCCCAAAAAATGAAGATCCCCAAATCCGAAAATAGAAGCCTTCCATGATGTCTCCAAAAACCAATCAATGAAGCCCCAATGGCTCTGATACCATGTAGGATTTTGCCAAGATCAAGGGCACAATGAAAAGCATAAAAAGAGAGACAATAGAATGACAAGAACAAACTGTATTCTCATCAATATGCAAAATGATCAACTAGATTAACCAATACAATGAATATAGGCCTACTTATATAGGCAAGGCCATATGGATGTATGAGCACACAAATATGACATGTGGCTCAATGAGAAACAAGGGTAGGTAAGAAATACTAGGGGTAGGTAGGAGAAATAATATAATATTCCACAAGAGGTGGATGACCCACTGAATGTGGAGTGTAATAGCAAAATAAGACCACAAAAGGTGGAATTTCTCCTACAAGCTCTATCCCTATGTGCACACTTCCCTACGTGTCTCAAATCCAAACTACGAAGAGATGCATTATCCTAAGTTAACTTAAGCAAAGTGTAATAATATCCAAAATGAATATTTATTTACACCAACAATTACCCATTTTGCCAATCTTCCTGTAAGTGTTCCTTTGTTGAGTAGATACTTGAGTGGATCAATTTTAGCCACCAGCTTGACTGAATGTGCTAGCATGTAGTGTCTCAATTTTTGTGATGCAAAGACTAATGCCAAGCATGCTTTTTCTATTATAGTGTAGTTCATTTCATAAGACACCAATGTCTTATTGATGTAATAAATAGCTCGTTCCTTTTTATTGTCATCCTATTGTGCCAGAAGTGCCCCCAGTGATGAATCAGTTGCTGATATATATAAGATTAGTGGTTTACCCTAAATAGGTGGCATCAATATCGGTGGATTCGATAGGTACTCTTTTATTTGTTGAAGATGTTGTTCACATTGCTGATCCCAGTTGTATATTATTCCTTTCCTCAATACTTTTGTGAAAGGTTGAGCTTTCTCTGATAGCTGAGAAATGAAGTGTCTAATGGATTGAAGACATCCCTATAGACTTCTCATTTGACTGATGTTCTTCGTAGGTGGCATTTCCATTATAGCTTGGACCTTGTCAGGATCAACCTCGATTCCCTTCTTTGAAATGATATAGCCAAGTAGTTTACCAGATGTCACTCCAAATGCACATTTCTTTGGATTTAACCGGAGTTTGAACTTTTCCATTCTGTCTAGTATAGGACCTAGCTCTTGAATATGCATTGATCTCTTCATAGTCTTCACTAAGGTGTCATCAACATAATCTTCCAAATTCTTATGCATCATGTCATGAAAGATAGTTGTAACTTCTCTTTGATAGATCACCCCTGCATTCTTTAGCCCAAATGGCATGAAATTTCAGCAAAAGGTTCCCCATGCATGGGTGAAAGTTGTCTTTTCTTGATCTCCAGGAACTATTTTGATTTGATTATATCTAGAGAATCCATCCATTAGTGAGTACATCTCATACCCAGCAGTCATGTTGACTATCGTGTCGATATTTGGTAATGGAAAGTCATCCTTCGAACAAGCTTTGTTAAGATCTCTGAAGTGAGTGCAAACTTTGATAAATTTGTCTTCCTTTGACACAGGTACTATGTTTGAAATCCATTCGGCATAATCTATAGCTCTAATGAATCCAGCTTTAAATAGTTTTTCTAGCTCAGCCTTGACTAGTAGTGCCACATGTGGGTGCATCTTACGGAGTTTTTGCTTGACTAGTTTAACTCCTGGTGTGATAGAAAGATGGTGCATGATGAGATCAGGATCCAAGCCTAGCATATTAGAGTACGTCCATGCAAAGTTTATTTTCTTTTCTGTGAATAGATGAGTGAAATCCTTCAATTCTTTTGTTGATAGTGATTGAGCTACATGAATGATGTGTGGTGTCTCTTGACTCCCAATGTTCACTAGATGAGTTGGCTCAATCAATATGGAGGACCTTTCCTGAAAATGAATTGGCAGTACATCAAGTATCTCACCTTTAGGTACGTCCTTTATTTTCTCTTTTTTAGATTCTGAAACCACCACAATGTGGTTTTCGCCATCAGATCTTTTATTTTTATTTTTCTTGTTTTTGCGACTAAAATACTTGATATCCACTTCAGTCATATTTTCACTTTTTTCGTTGGTGGAAGAGTACATGGGTTCAACTACATTGAGATAATAGGCTAACGTATAGTCATTGGAAAAAGTAGGTATATTCATGGGCTGATTCTATAAAGTACAGTCAATTAGTTCTCGATGTAGTAAGGATAAATGTTGGACAGATTCGAGAGCGTTCACGGTATTTTCATCACAATGGCGGATCGAAAAGTAGAGTTCCAGAAGGATACCTTGTGTAAGTGTCTCGAGACTAGGAAGAGTCAGAACATGATTATTAAAGTTCACATTAATATTTAGTTGACCTAATCCAATAGACATACTTGTAACGTCGTTCACTGCGCCATAGTGGACTTCATATCGTGGGTTGACAATGATAAGATCAATAGACAAATTTTCATTGTTTGTATCAGATGATTCAAAATTTGAGGCTGAGTAGATATCGTCTTGAATAAGACTGTCATCAGAGTCGTTAGAGTCATCGGATGAAGTTCCCGAGTCTTCTTCAGGTGATCTAGTAAGCATATGTATGGTATCAACACCAACATCTTCTTTAATGGTGCAAGTTCCTTCATGTTGTGGCTCATTTGTCATTTGTATCTGACACACCTGTTGACATGATCTTGTTGTTTTTGTCATTTGTTGTCGTCTACTTCATTCAACTTCTTCTAGACTGATAACTGGTTCTTATTCTGTAGCTTCCAACTCTTCTTGTGTGGTGATATACCTGATTTGTTCTATTTTAGCATAGGGGTACATAAATGAGAAGCTTTCTAGTATTCTTCCTTCCTTCAGTCCTTGTTCATAATTTGCTTGTCTCTTTTGTCTAATTTATTGTATTTCCTTCTCTAGTTTTATGTGCATCAGCTCTTGAGTATCATCTATGACACCACTAGACTCTTCTGGAGTTTCTATATTGGATGTATCTAAAAGGTAATCTAGACCCCATTCATACTCATTTGAGTCAGTCTCTGAATCGTCTACTTGCTGCCTACCAGTATATGTGACAGGAACTTTTAGTGGTGCAAACAATTCTCTAATTCTTACTACTTCATCTCTTACATCCTTAGGGACTTCAACTTCTTGCATTATTGTAGCTGATACCATCGAAGCTTGAGCATCAACTATTTCTTCTTTCTTGAGTGTTGATTCTTCTTTCTCTTTTCTACACTTTGCTTTTGTTTGTTGAGTGTCTGCTTCTTGTAATGTTGAGGGTGATATCCTTTTTTGCCACTTAGACTTAGAAACATGTTTTTGATCTGATGTCTTTTTCGGATTGTACCCCAATCCAGCCTTATCATTGGTGGATTTTGTTTGCAGCTGAATTGGTTTAGTAATACCTTCTTTTTGTTATCTTAGAGGACCAGTACCTGAATATCCCATACGCTGAATCATTTTGTAACCAGGACCATATTAGTTTGAGAAAATCTCACAATGTCATACCTCCTCATTTTGACTATCTTCCTTAAAGAGCTAGTTAAGAACAACGTCCTCTTCTATTTCATTCGCTAGGGAGGTAGAAGACTGTACAAAGAGACCATCATATATGGTATTCAGAGCTGAAGTTTGTGTTCTCATAGCCTCTGATGGTTTGCCCAATTGTTTGGTGATGGAGGAAGAGAAACTAATGAAATTACCAGTTCTATTTTGTAGCCATCCATGCCGGTATTTGTAATCTTCAATCTCTTTTCTAAGTCTTTCATCGATGTTTCTAGATCTTCATTTGGAGAGGCTTCTCTATTATGAGGCACAAAGTTATTTGCACCTTTTGTCAATGCATTACAAATGACATTTGTATCAGCAGGAATATTGACTTGAGCTCGATTATAAGGAAATTTTAAGCATTGATGGTATGTTGATGGAACTGCCTTCATTTCATGAATCCATGGCCTGCCCAGTAAAATATTGTATGACTTGAGCTCCATTATAAGGAAATTTTAAGCATTGATGGTATGTTGATGGAACTGCCTTCATTTCATGAATCCATGGCCTGCCTAGTAAAATATTGTATGACAATGGAATATGAAGTACCTGGAAAAGGACATCTCTCTCTATCAGTCCCACTCTGATTGGTAATGATACCAGACCTTTGGAGGTCCTTTCTTCTTCATCATAGGATTTTATTGTTATTTTCTTGTCAGGATCAATGACATTTTCAAAGAATCCTAGTTGTGTAAGCAGACTATAAGTACAAATATTCAACCCCGCGCCTCCATCTATCAAAACACGTTTGACTCTGTGTTTGTGGATCATGGCTTCAATATGCAATGGGTGGTTATGTGGATGATTTAGCGAGTTGTCATCTTCTTCAGAGAAGGTCAGATAGTGAGGTGAAGTTAGATGACCCACCATAGATTGAAACCGATCAATGTCTAAATCTTTTGGAATGTTGGTAGTGAGCAATGCTTTGTCTAAGATTTCTTTGTGAGTAGATAAGAGTTTTAGCAATTCAAAAATTGAGATTTGAGCATTTGTCCTTTTCAACTATTCAACTACATTGTATCTAGGGGATGATGATGAGGTTAACCTTATAAATTTGTCCAAGGTTGATTCTTTTTGTTTGTTTGATTGGCCTGGTGGGTTCGATGTTGCTTGAGCTAGATTGGAAGAACTAGCTCCTTGGAGAGTGACTTTCTTCTGAGAACGGGTCAGAGCTCTTGCATATAGTGATTCATTTGGTTTATCTTGGACTATAATCACATTGCAATATTCTGATTGGGAAGGCTCAATCATGTTAATGATGTTGTCATTGCTGGTATAAGTATAGTTTACTTTGGCACCTCATTTGGTCTTTGAAGAATCACCTTGTTCGTAAACAGGCAAAGGGTCTTTAAATGCTTTATGATCAGCATTGGTCGGGTGATTCCCAACAACAACTTTACCAGCGTCTATGAGATCTTGAATCTCATGTTTTAGCTTCATACAATTATTTATGTTATGACCTTTATTCCGATGGAAGTCACAGTATTCATTTTCTCTCCACCATCTTAGTTTGACTTCTGGATCATATGGTCTGGAGTTATCTGGTAGCGTTATCAAGTTGTTTGCCAACAGAGTTTTGAAAGCGGATTTATATGATTCTTCGAGAGGAGTAAAATCATGCTTAGGTTTAGAAAGCCAAGGCTTTTCTTTAAACCATTCTTTTGTTTTCTTTGGTGGATTTTTTGTTGCAGCTTCAGTAGCTTTAAGTGCTTGTGTACCACTAGCCAGGTTGAATATTGTGGGCTTTGAGTTAACTTTGATAGTGTCTACTACTCCATCGTTAACAACATTCTTGTTGTTGTCTTTGTCAAATTTCCAATACTTGTTCTTCTCTTTAGAGCTAGATCTTGTTTGTGTTTCTTTTGAAGGTGTTATATCCCCCTTCTTTATGAGCACATCTTCCATTCGAATGGCATTATCTACCATTTTGTTAAATTATGGGTGTACTTGCATTTTTATACTATATTTCAGTTCGGGGACCAAGTTATTGACAAATATATCCATTTTCTCAGAGTCTGGGATAGGTCGTGGATACCTAGAGAACATCTTTCTCCAGCGTTGGAGGAATGTAAGAAGAGGTTCCCCTGTTTTCTGTTGAGTATTACAAAGTTTGATCATAGTCACAGCATGTCAAATGTTGTATGAATATTGTTGTAAGAATAGTTGGATTTGTTATTCAAATGTTTTTATTCCTTTGGGTAGACTTAAGAACCATTCCATTGCTTGACCCCCTAAACTCCTTGGGAAAAGGTGCATGAGGTACGTTTGATCATGCATGAACTCCATACAGGCGGCACAAAACTCTCTGACATGATCTTGAGGATCTGAGGTACCATCATATTTTGTCAAACTTTGGGATCTCCACTCGTGAAGGAAATGGAGGCATGTATAGATTCTTGTCAAATGGAAAGGGACATATTGTTTCCAGAGAATATTGTTTTGGGGACTTGTCCTTATTTTTCAGTTCTGTGAACTCCATCCGTAAGGCTATTAATTATTTGTGTACCATGAGTATAGGTGAGTTTTCCTTTTTAGTAATGAGTGTTTGAGCATCATATCCAGTAGGAAGTTTGGCACCTTGTTTTGCTAGTTCTAAGAAATAGTCTTCCTTCTCTCGGGTCATGATAGCTTTCATCATTTTTCTAAAGTCTTTGTCCTTTTGACAGTCAAGGATTCCTTTTTCTGGAGGTTTCATGTCTTCATCAATCTCACTTGATGATAAGGAATCATTATCATTTTCAGGAACATTATGATCATTTTTGTCATTGTATTTTGTCTCATGTATAGTGAGAGATTTAGGCTCATCAAAAATTGGCCTTCCTGATGATGATGATATGTCAATGAGTGGATCCTTCATGTAGAATGGATTATCTTGATATTTGAAGGGTTGTTCTTTTCCTTTGGCTTCTTTCTTATGAGAACTCCTGGTTTGAGTAGGCATTTTTATGGATTAGTGTGACCTAAAGTTGTTTGTGATGCAGAGGTCAAGATCAATTTCAAAGCTAGTTGTACTGTTTAGAGTATTGCTTGGGAGAAACAACTGAGATTCAGTCTAGTTTCAGGAACAATCTATCCTGTATAAGATGTTTATCTAAGTTGATTCGAAGAGTAGTGTAAGATTCAGTCTAGTTTTAGGAATGATCTATCCTGTATAAGACATTATCTAAGTGACTAAAATTTGATAGGTAGTTGATTGAACTAGCTGAAAGATGATCGACCAAATTGTGCAACGCAAATTGTAGAGGTACATTGTCTTGATCTGTTTATGCTCAGGAAAATTGATAACCAGTATTATGTTCACTATAGACTGTTTTTAGGCAAGTTTGACTGTTTTGTTCTGACAAAACTAGAGACTCGTACGATAGGGTTTTCTGAACTGGATGACAATTTAGCAGTTACAGGATGCTAATAGTTATGCTTCGTATGAGTTTCTGCCTCGTACCATATGACAGATGGGTATGTGCAGGACGACAAAATACTTGGGGCAGTTCTGACTCGTACGACATAGGATTTAACCTAGGATGATAGATGAAAAGACTCGTACAACACAGGATCTAGTATAGGACGACAAATGATAAAACTCGTATGAGATAGGATGTGATATAGGATGATAAATAAACAGACTCATATGATTGTTCACATAGCAGAGACTTAAAATTCTAAGTTCTTTTTATTGCTGAGTATTACAACTAAGTATGACCAATTCTGAGATGGATTGATTTTTTACCAGGATAGACTAGTTTTGGATAGAATTTTGACTTAGGATGGACTAATCTTGACATAGACAGACTTTCGACTTAGGATGGACTAGTTTTTGGCACGGACAGAGTTTTGACTTAGGATGAATTAATCTTGACACGGATAGAGTTTTGACTTAGGATGGACTAGTTTATGACATGGACAAAGTTTTGAATCACTGAGTTGTTTCTTGTCTTCTCCAATTTTGGTATTTCAGTTTTTGTTTCAGGGATGAAAACACAGAAAACACGTAGTATAAATAAGGACTCCAATCACAACATGCAAACCCTAAGGAATTTGGTCAGGAAAGAAAACCTTTGCTTGTAGACTCAGGTACACACCTAATAGCTAATCAGAATATGGCTGTTGAGTCTCACGCAATGAATTTTCAACGTCGTATTATCCGACTCCAAATGCTAATGGGGGCATGAAATGACAAGTATCTTGGGAGAGTTACTATCTCTCTTGCACAAAGACTATCTCCCTTCCGGAGGTGAACCAGATAGCTTCTAATTTTCAATTGGAACTAGTAAGGGATCCGTTTGGTGTGTCAAGGTATAAACTCAATTAAGAGGTCTCCTAGCCTTGAAAACCAAGGTTTAATATACCCGAAGGTACGGAGGAGAGCTATTCCCGAGTACTGTCGTTGACTTGATTTTCATCAAATCACATTTATTTTATAGTGGGTTGGAGTACTTGGCATTTAGTCATTCCCACTTAGGTTGTTCTCCTCACACCGGGCGTAATGACTTTAAGAGTTTTTCAACCCCTTAAAAGGGTAGGCCTGCTAAAGATGTACAAATCTCAAACAAAGAAAAAGCCTCAAGGGTCTGGATTTCTGATTGTCTAGAAAAAGACAAGAGCATACTCTCCTACCTCTCAGAATCTTCTAAAAAAACACAAAATACAGATTTTTTCTTTAACCAGATAGCAAGTTAGGTTCCTAAAAATGAATTTAAAGAATATACGATGTTTAGTCGATTCTCCTTAGGCAACCTGCAAAGACAACGAATCAGTAGTCATATTGTCTTTGTGTGACAAGAATATTCTTTGACAAACGTTCTGCAAAAACTGATTAGGCTGTGAAAAATTCTAAGATAAACAGATAAACAGTCAGGATCAGTCGTCAGAATAATCAATAAAAATCATGAAATTTGCCTTTTAACCAGAAAATGCAGAGTCGTACGACAAAGTTTTAGCTCGTACGATACAGGATTCCATCTCATACGAGATAGGATCCCAGTTCGTACGACACCTGCAATTTGTCATTTCATCCTATGGGAAAAGTCATACGAGATGTATACCAAAATACAAAGTAGCCAGTCTTGGAGGCTGAAAAATGTAGTCTTTTGCCCCACGGTGGGTGCCAGATATGTGTGTGTGAAAAAGTGGTTTGTAGCTACAAGCACAACACTTCAATTAAGTCATTATATGCATGGTTAATAATCAATAATCAATAAGTAATAAACCATAACAAAGTGACTAATTGCCTTCTAAAATATGTGAGTATAAGATTGCTCTCAGATTTTTATAAGCAATACTAGTGACTAGACTACACCAAGATGAAGGATTTAATCTATATGATATTAACTATATGGATGCAAAATGGATGAATAATTCAAGCAATAATCAATTCAAGTAATAATGAGTGCAACTAATCTAAAAAGCACAATGATCTTCAATGACTCCAGAGCGAAATTAGCATGATAATAATCTCCAAGCGTGTTCTCAAAAAATCTCTAGGGTAAATTGGAATGAGAGCTGAAGAATGAATTTATAGAGAATTACAAAGAGATGATGAAAAAAGCTCAATTTAGGATTAACTGAAATAATTGAGAAATCAGGTTTAGTTAACCTTGAGATAGATTCCAATTATAGATTAATTGAAATGCATTCAAATTAGAAGTCCAAGTTGCATTGGAAATAATAATAAATTAATTCCATGCATTTGTGATAAAAATAGATAATTATTTGATGTATTCTAGAAAAGAGTCTTTTCAATGCAACTAAACTTCTTTTTCTGAAAAGCTTTGAGTTCCAATTTTAGAAAATAATTCAATAATTCAATTAAATTGTTTTTATGATTTCAAGTTCTAAATTTAGAAAAAGAAATAATATCTCAAGTTTGATTTCTCTCTCAATTCAATTCTTTTATTTAATTTTCAATTCAACTCTTGCTTTGTAATTAATTCCTCTTTTGTAATAAATTAATTCCTTTTGCATGATTGAATGGCAAATTTATTAATTAATTAAATATGCAAGGATATTTAATAAATTAAAATAGGATAATTGATCAAAATGATATTCTTGGAAATGATTCAATTAATTAAATAAATATTTAATTAATATTGAGTAATTGATTTGCCATGTGATATTTGATGATTAAAGAATTAATTGTGTGCTCAAGATTGATTTAATTGCCTTTGGTTAGGACCTTGGTGATGTTGTCGAGATGAGGGGCCCATGGTTTAGATGACCATTTTTAGGGTATTACACTATGTATGCATCTCTAGACCAATAGGACAAAGACAATTTCAATTCCATGTGATGCTTGTATGGACAATACATAATACCCCAGGGCTAACACATTTTTGTGGTATCTAATTGTGTTCAAGTTGCGCATGATAATTATAATTAGAAAAATTAACATATTTAATCCAATTATACATTATCTTGTAGGTCTTCAAATAAAGGGAAAATTTGCATTTCCAGTTTGTGGTCCAAAGATGAAATCTCGTCATTCAAAAATTTTAGGAAAGCAGGTGTTTGATGAGTATAGACACTTTCTCCACAAAAATCTTAAGTATCGAAATACTGAAAAACATCTTTTCAATGGGAAAGAAGAGAATACATCAAAGCCACAAAGAATGACACCTCACCTGTGGAAGTTAAAAATATAATAGAATTAATCATCAAGGTAATGCCATTCCATCTAATGGTTTATGTCATAAAACATCTTTTCTATTATGTTTTGTTTGTTGATGATGTGATTGATGATCATGAAGGTCATCAAGGCACTAATGACCACCTTCCTAAGGGACTAAAAAATTATCCCCAACAATTTAGTAGGTTGCCCTACTACGAGCAGTTACAAATTATGCATTTGTTTGATACTATGCATATTGGAAAGAATATAATAGAGACATTATGGAAAATATTGGATGGAAGATGTGACAAAGAAAAAATTGTCAAAATTTGTAGTGACATTCAAGAATTCAATCATGCAATGAAAAATGGGATTCAATCAAATAGCCATGGAGACTAGATTAATATAAGTGACCGTCCTTGGTTATTAATGGACCAGCAAAGCAATGCTATAAAAGAAGTCATACAAAAAATTCAATTTCCCACGGGATTTGTTGTGAACATAAACAATCTCATATCAAAGAAAAGTGAATTTGGGTCAGGGATGAAAACGCATGATTGGCATACCTTCATTAAGGTAATTAATGTTCTTGTGTATTTACTATATATTTGTATACTGCGCATGTACTTTTCATTGTTTTATGTTAGAAAAAAATGAAAAGATAATTTTATAATTGTTGCAGTACGTTCTACCTCTATTTCTCCCAGACCACTTCAACAATAATGTCAAGAAAGTCATATATAATCTTGGAAAATACATGAGGTAAGTAGTGATATTTGTTTAGTTCTTTGTATAGATATTATATTTGCAATTTGTTTTACTTGTTATGTAATATATATTTTTGCATCTTGAATATCTTGTAAGTGGTTGTCATGTAAAGAAATCCATAAAGAAGATATAAAATATTGGAAGAGAAAAATTCCTCATCTAATGTGTAAAATGCAAAAGTGTCTACCTTCATCTTTTTTCAATGCACAAGAACACTACCTCATACACCAAGTTGAGGAGATTGAATTGTGTGGACCTGTACATGTGTGTGTGAAAAGTGGACCTATATCTGAATCTGGAACACACAACACTTCAATTAAGTCATTAGATGCATGGTTAGTAAATTAATAATCAATGAATAATAAACCATTACAAAGCGACCCATTGCCTTCTAGTAGATGCGAGTTTAGATTGATCTCAGATTGCTAAGCTATCTAGTGACTAGACAACACCTAAACGAAAGATTTTTAATCTATATGAGCATGGATTTAAGCTAGATGAATGCAATATTAATCTAACATGATTTAAGTAATATGTGAATATTTAAGCTAAATGATTTAAGCAATATGAAATAACTAATATGCAATATCTCAATGCAAATTCTCAATGAACCTAGAGCAAAAACAACATAATAACAATATATTCTCCAGGATTTTTTGAATGAGAGATGAGAGCTTGAATTTATAGAAAATTTAGAAAGAAACCAAAGGCTGAGATCAAATGATGATGAGCGGTCAAAATTTTCCAAGTGGAAGCACAATCCAGGTGAATTGATGTGATTGGATGCTTTTCTCAGTTTTAAAGGAAATTGAACTAAAATTAAGATAAAATCAAGAAAAAATTAATTTATTCTCTATTTCATTCAATTTTGATATTTAATTGTTTTAATTGCTTTCTTTGAGATTATTTATCAATTTTTAATTTTTTTTCTCAAGATTATCTCCAATTGATTTCTTTTCTCAAATTTTAATTCTTTTTTTGTCAATTAATTCATTTTTTGATTTATTTCCTTTTTTTGAAGATTTATGGTAAATTGATTTATTTAATTAAATATGCTAGGATATTTAATAAAATAAATAAGATAATTGTTTAAAAAATGATTTACTTGGAATGATTTAATTAATTAAATAAATATTTAATTAATATTGGTTGATTCATTTTGCCATGTGACATTTGATGATTTTAGAAACTAATTGTGTGCTCAAGATTTATTTAATTGCCTTTGGTTAGGACCTTGGTGACGTTGTCGAGATTAGGGGCCCATGGTTTAGATGACCATTTTTAGGGTATTACATTTGCCCCTCTTTGAATTAATGTACGAGCAGCGCCTTGGTTCAAAGAATAGTTGATGTCTAGGAGATACCAGTTCTAAACTTGATTGATCATGAACCAGATGAAAAGCGAGGTGTTTAGCTTGAGTTGAAGCGACGAAGTTGAATGAAGTCTGATTAAAGCAATACCGATCCCGAACTTGATTGAACTAGGAACGATAGAAAGTAAAAGATACCAAACTTGAACTTGATTGATCAAGAAGCGGATCTTACTGATTAAGAACTTGATTGATCTAGACACAATGAGTGAAGATAAAAATTGATCTTGGACTTGATTGATCAAGATACGATGAGCGAAGATAAACTGTCCAGCTTGATTCCATGCGATGACATTGAACGCCTGCTTAGATTGAGTGTGATCAAAGATACTCTTTAAACCCTTGATTGAGTTTAAATGAATAATCAACTTGATGAAAAGCGATGAAACCATTTAACGTTAAGAGACTGATTCAGACAAAGACAATATCAACTTGACAAAAAGCGATGAAGTTGATATGCCCCTAGAGATTGATTCGATTCCGATGGTCGAGAAATCTCAACTTGATATAAAGTGATGAAATTGAGATGCCCCTAGCGATGAGGTCTTATTTGATGTTTAGAAAAGATTAGCTGCTCGACTTGCAATGAAGATTTTTGAAAGAAATTCTAGACTTTGAGGTCATGAGTATGCCCCCTCGGGAGCGAAATCGAAAGATAGCGAGGGTTGCACAGTGATTGTAGGCAATTTTTTTTGTAGCGATGATAAGTTATTTGAGCACAAAGATTAATGTTGAAGATTAAAATCAGAGTTAATGTGAGAATTCAATTGAGATTTAGTGTTGATTAATGAGAAATTGAGCACAAATTGAAGAAGAGAATGAGCAATTGATGAAAGCGCTAAGTGGTCAACGTCATGAAATTTTGATTAGAGAATTGATGTTAGATTTTGATTTCAATCCCAAAAATGGACTGAGGACAGTCAATTTATGAGCTCTTGATTTGATTTCATGATACTTGTGTTGATTGATTATGAGATGTTGTTCTATATGCTTTATTCTATATGTATGCATATCTTTTCAGTATACATGAATGAATGCAAATGGAATATGGATGTTTATTTTTGTTTCTTTTTATGCAAATAAATGAGGAGAATGAGTAACTAGTAATGCAAATGTTTATTTTTCTTCATACAATAATATGAATGCAAATAAGTATAAAATGAAATGTGTGGATCTATAGAAGATGCTCATGTATGCAACTAACATCTCAATACACAAGTACTCGATCAGAGAAATGATGAAAAGAGACCACTTAGCTAAGAAATGATGAAGCTTCCAACTCTCATTCAGAAGATAAAGAGAGCATTATTATTATACTGAAATCACTCTAAATTCACAAGATGCAAAATGAAATGCAAAAAGATATACAAAATGCGACCTAAACCTAGTCACTAGATTTTGAAAAGCTTAAGTTTCATCATTGAGTGTTTTACAACCACAACATGATGATTAGAGTTCCTTTCTTTTCACGTGCAATATTAATTATCTTGTCCGCAATGACCCCTTTTTTCGTTCATATCCTTGGACAGATTTCAGAGGGACCTGGATTTCACAATAAATAAATTCCCTCAAAATAGATAAAGAAATGATGGGAACCTCCCTGTAGCATTCAAATAAGTGGAGTCAAGGCTATGTGAGGCGATTTTACCTTGATGTGAAGGCTCTTATCACAAACACCCAGTTAATTTAGATGTTTCCAGATCATTGGGATCATTCCTACAAGCAGAAAACAAGAAAATATTATGCTCCCAATCATTGCTGCTCTTAGTCAAGATAGACTTCCTTGAGTTACTCAGAGGGATAATAATCGAAAACCAATATAAAAGAAAACACACAAAGAAAATTTGTATGCATAGCTCAAATTGTTTAGTAATTGTTTTCAGTTTTGTTGTTTTGCTTGTTTACTCAGTGATAAAACTCTTCAATAGTCAGGAGACAGGTGACTGACTCGGAGTGGATGACCAGGTTTCATTGATGGAAAGATGACTTGTTTGACACTACTTAGGATATGTAATATGCTCTTGTCGATTACCTAAGACTAGGACATTGATCGGTTTCAAGCCATGAGGTTTCCAACGAACCGGGATGTCACAAAAGTGACTAAAAGATATGTACAAGCGAAATCAAAGATGCATGAAAGTGAGAATGCCAATGTTATGTTGATAGATGGAGCGCTTGAGTACAAGAGGCACCTGTTTACCAAGTTTTCACCTGCTTGGCAAAGATTGATTTTGTTTTGTTTTTTCATTTTTTTTACCAAGGTGCCTGTTTACCAGGTTTTCACCAAGGCATTTTCTCTCTTTTTTTTTAATTTTTTAGGACTTTTTCTGATTTTTAGGATTTTTTCAAGACTTTTATGATTTTTATGATTTTTTCAGGACTTTTTCTGATTTTTATGATTTCTTCAGGACTTTTTCTGATTTTTATGATTTCTTCAGGACTTTTCTGATTTTTATGATTTTTTTAGGACTTTTTAGCTGTATAGGATGCTGGAGCAAAGAATATTTAAGTGAAGAATTCCTTCAGATGGATGGTGTTGATTGGTTCACGGAGCTATTCTCCTTCCAATGTTGAGATTTGATAGGCACCAGAGCCAAAAGTTGCAGTAACAATATAGGGACCCAACTAGTTGGGTTTGAACTTCCCTTTGTTGTCTCGAAACTGTTGATTTTTAGGATTTTCTCTTAGAACTAAGTCACCAACCTGAAATTCTCTTTGTCAAACCTTCTTGTTATATCCTTTGGACATTCTCTTTTGATACACTCTGAGATGATCAAATGCCACTTGTCAATGCTCATCCAGCAATTTGAGTTCTTGCAATCTAGATATTCTATATTCTTCATCAATAACAAGACCTTGCAAAGAAACTCTTAGAGATGGTATTTCCACCTCAATAGATAATACTACTTTGGACCCATACACCACAGAAAAAGGTGTAGCCCCAATAGGTGTTCTGATACTTGTTCTATAAGCCTACAATGCAGGATTGAGCTGCAGATGCCAATCCTTCCCAGATTTGTTCACTATTTTGTGCAAGATAGTCAATAGGTTTTTGTTAGATGCCTCTGCTTGTCCATTACCTTGAGGGTAATATAATGATGACTAGTGTTGTTTTATTTTGAATTTCTCACAGAGTTCGTTTAGATCTTTATTCTTGAACTGTCCTCCATTGTCAGTTATAATGGATGAAGGTATACCATACCTGCAGATGATATAATTAAGAATAAATAGAGCTACTTGTTTGTTGATTGCTTTGATGAGCGTAACCGCCTATACCCCCTTAGTGAATTACTCAGTGGCAGTGATAATAAATTTGTGTTTGTTAGATGATGCAGGATATATTTGGCCAATTAGATCAAACATGCACTATTGAAAGGGTTAGTGTTTCACAAAGGGTATGATTGGAATTGGAGTGCATGATGGCATAGGATTTGGGATTTTTGAATTTTTAGAGGAACTTGTATCAATATTTCCATTAACTTGGATTTCCATAGGAGATAGCCCTTGAGGGTCAACATGAGAAGTTTTATTGTTTGAAGGAGATGGCATGGATTGTTGTTGAGAAGTTTTAGGAGATGAAGGCATCATGGAAGGGATGGGGGCCACATATGGAGCCTTGCTAGACATAGGTTCATAATTTTGATCATGCTTAGAAGTAGTTCCTTCTTTTTCTTTAGGTGAGTCATTAGGATCTTCAATTTCAATGACACCATTATCAATAAGGCCTTGAATCTTATGTTTTAATTCCATACACATTGAAGTCTTATGTTTGTTATGCCTATGATATGCATAGTAACTACTCAAAACTTCACATCCCCATGTGGTCTTTTTAGGCAATATGATAAGATTGTTCTTAAGAAGTTCTTCCAAAGCTGACTCAATAGATTGCTCCAAAAGTGTAAACTATCTATCTAGAAGATATCTAGAGGAAATGTCTTTATATCTTGGTGAAGGTGTCTTGTGAGCTTGTTTGAGATTTGGCTTTTGGTCGTCAATTATTTGCTAGTATTTGATTGTCAAATCATATAATTGTTTTAGCATTCCTTGAAGTTTCTCACTCTTGATATCATGCATTTGTTTTTCAAATGGAGTCATTGATTTATTTTGTTGGATTTTCATGTCATATATTTCTTCCTTGATATCTTGAAGCATTTGAGCCAAGGTAGCCATGGGAATTGGAGCTAAGGTAGCCATGGGCTTCTTACTTTTGTCAAAATTTAGAAGAGCTTCTGGTTTGAATAGGCATTTACAACCAACGGGACCGAGAGCTAGATGTGTTGCAGAAGTCAAGATCAAATTGTAGCTAGTTATTCGTTTAACGTAGTGATTGAGAGAAGTAACTAAGATCTGGTCTGGTTTCAGGAATGATCTATCCTGTGTAAGATGTTATCTAAGTTAACTTAGGTTTGATAAGATGTTATTTGAACTATCTGAGAGATGATCGACAAAATCGTGCAATGCAACGATAGGGGTACACTATCAAGGTTGTTTATGTTCAGGAGGATGATGACCAGTTTTATGCTTGTTGTAGACTGATCTGGGCAATTTTGACTGACAAGATCAGGAATTCATACGATAGAGGATTGGACAGAGATGAGATTCTGATAGACAGAGTTACAATGATTGATGACTACCAGTTTTTGATAAGGACTAAGTTCTTGATGTTTGACAGAGACCAGTTTTGGACACAAACAATTTATCACTGAATTGTTTCATATTGTTTAATTTGTTTTCTCTAGTTTTAGTATTTCATTTTCAGTTTTAGGGATGAAAATACATAGAACACTCAAGATGTATAATAATTCAATCACAGCATGCTAACCCTACAGAAGTTGGCTTAGAGAAGAAAATCTTTCCTTGCTGACTTAGGTACACACCCAATAGCTAATTAGAATATGACCGCTAAGTCTCACGCAATCGATTCTCAATGTTGTATTAGCTGACTCCAAATGCTAATGGGGGCACAATATGGCAAGTGTCTTGGGAGAGTTACTATCGCTCTTGCACAAAGATTATCCCCCTTTCGGAGGTGAATCAGGTAGTTTATATCTTATAGTTCTTAGTCAGGAATTTCGTTTGAAATTACCCCTTGAAGTCACGCAAGAATGATTGAGGCCTATAGCCCGACAAGGTACCAAAACAAATTGTAATCACGTAAACATGATTGAGAACGCGAGGCCCTACAAAATGCTTGCTATGAGAGATCTCAAAGAGAAAACTCAAATAATCCCATCCTCTGAGACTTTAATCACCAGAGGCCTATTTATTATAGTGAGTTGGAATGCTCGAGTCTAGTTGTACTCACTTGGGTCATTCTCATAGGGTGATTACTTTTTCCCACTGTGACAGGCCCGCTAAAGGTACACAAATCTCAAAACTTAGAAAAAAGCTTCGAGGGTCTAGATTTCTGATTGTCTATAAAAGACAAGAGCATACTCTCCTACCTCTCAAATTTTTCTGAAAACACAAAAGACAGATTTGTTCTTTAACTAGATAGAAATTTAAGTGCCTAAAAATTAATTTAAAGAATACACAATGTTTGGTTGATTCTCTTTAGGCAACCTGCAAAACCAATGCATCAGTAGTCATGTTGTTTTTTATTCTTTGACAGGCCTATGTTTGATTGATAAATTATTTTTCAAGCGGACCTACAAACATTAAAAGCCCAAAATTAGTTGCCAAAATAACATAAAAAAAAAACCATCAAAAGGAAATTCTAGCATGCAAACTGTAAATTAAACTAATCTAACAAGAATTTTCATTTTTTATGACTATCCTAGTTATGACCGTTTTGATAGTACTGCACTCTATCATTTATACCTTTTCAACCAGAGTTAATTCAAGAAATCGGTTCAGTGGAAAAATGGAAAACTTGATTTTACAAAATATATTAAAATTTTGTTTAGATCCAATGGTTCAATAAAACATTATGCCCTTCGAACAGAGACCATTTTTTACTGTCACAAAAGAATAAGTAAAATGATAGTACTGCACTCTATTGTTCCTAACTTTCAAACCCGAGATTCTTAGAAAAATCACTTCGGTGACACTATAGAAAACTTGTTTTTCAACATATCAAAACTTGGTTTGGATCCAACAGTTCAATAAAAAGTTATGCCCTCCCAAAAGAGACTATTTTTGATTGTCACAGAAGAACAAGCAAAAAGAAAGATTTTTATTTGCAAATTTAACACATTTTTAATAGTTATAAAAATCAAACATTAAATCTGTTCAAGAAACATTAGAAATCTTGTAGTCATGGGTTTGAGCCCCACAGTGGGCACCAAAAATGTGTGTGTGAAAAGTGGACCTGTATATGTATCTGGAATACACAACACTTCAATTAAGTCATTAGATGCATGGTTAGTAAATCAATAATCAATGAATAATAAACCATTACAAAGTGACCCATTGCCTTCTAGTAGATGCAAGTTTATATTGCTCTTAGATTGCTAAGCTATCTAGTGACTAGACAACACCTAAACGAATGATTTTTAATCTATATGAGCATGGATTTAAGCTAGATGAATGCAAGATTAATCTAACATGCTTTAAGTAATATATGAATATTTAAGCTAAATGATTTAAGCAATATGAAATAACTAATATGCAATATCTCAATGCAAATTCTCAATGAACCTAGAGCAAAAACAACATAATAACAATATATTCTCTAGGCTTTTTTGAATGAGAGATGAGAGCCTGAATTTATAGAAAATTCAGAAAGAAACCAAAGGCTGAGATCAAATGATGATGAGCGGTCAAGATTTTCCAAGAGGAAGCACAATCCAAGTGAATTGATGTGATTGGATGCTTTTCTCAGTTTTAAAAGAAATTGAACTAAAATTAAGATAAAATCAAGAAAAAACTGATTTATTCTCTATTTCATTCAATTTTGATATTTAATTGTTTTAATTGCTTTCTTTGAGATTATTTATCAATTTTTAATTTGTCTTTCTCAAGATTATCTCCAATTGATTTCTTTTCTCAATTTTTAATTCTTTTTTTGTCAATTAATTCCTTTTTTTATTTATTTCCTTTTTTGAAGATTTATGGCAAATTGATATATTTAGTTCTGATTGATTGAAAAACAGGTTTTAAGGACCCGAATATGCTAGGATATTTAATAAAATAAATAAGATAATTGTTTAAAAAATGATTTACTTGGAATGATTTAATTAATATTGGTTGATTAATTTTGCCATGTGACATTTGATGATTTTAGAAATTAATTGTGCACTCAAGATTTATTTAATTGCCTTTGGTTAGGACCTTGGTGACGTTGTCGAGATTAGGGGCCCATGGTTTAGATGAGCATTTTTAGGGTATTACAGTACACACTAGGTCAATGTGGATGGTTGAGAGGCACTTGAAATTTTTTAAGGCTTTGGTTCGACAAAGAGCACATCCTGAGGGTTCTATGGTGGAGGGATATATGGTATACCAGACTATGATGTACATTTCTGAATATCTTCCAAAGTTTGCAGCAAAGATCCACGTGAATCGCATTTGGGATCCCAACCCCATTAACAAATTCAGAGGGGAGTACTTGACGGGCAAAGGTAGATTGAGGAAAGTGAGAGGTAATTATAAGATGTTATTGTAGTTAATTAATTCTTAATCTTCAAAATAAATCGGTTGTAAGACATCTATTTATTTTTTGTACAATTGGTCGAGAGTGGGATGCACTACATTTTTATATTGCAAACAATCTTGATTGGATGACGATATGGATTGAACGTTGTCAACATTCCGGTCGCACATTAACGTGGGAAGGTGTGGTTTCATTGGTTAAAGAAGCTCATCGTAATGGAGATTCCAATGTTACGCAAAGGGAACTTGATTTAGCATATGGTTTAAGAGATAAACAGGTACGTATAAATTTATTAATCACCCATATGTTTATCAACTCACGATGCAATAATTTTTACATGTTTGACATATTGCAGGTCAAACACCACAACGCTATGTGCTGCAATGGTCATAAATTTCACATCAAAAAGTTGGATGACACGAAGAATACTTGTGATTCTGGGATAACTGCAGTCTTTGAGGTGACAAATATTTCATCAAGAAATGACATACATCCTCAAGAGTCTCAAATTGATACTGTGGCATTTTGGATGATATACTTGAGTGTGACTTTAATTCCTTCAAATTAGTTTTGTTCCTCATCAGATAGTACAGGCTACAATTGAATAAAAATGATCTTGATAGAACTATTATTGAACATGATAATGGTTTTACAATGGTTAATGCAAGGTTGTTTGAACCAATTGGGAATAAGCCCTATATTCTTCCAAGCCAACATGAGTAGGTATTTTACTCAGAGGTTCCACATAAACCAGGGTGGTCATTTGTTGTTAGACATGATCCAAGAGGAAGGCCGATAAAGTATAATGTGATGGAAGAAGAAGATACTGAAGAAGTAGAAGATGATGTAGATGATGATCACGATCGACAGTTACTCGATGATGATGATGGTGGTGATGGTGATGGTGATGGTGATGGTGATGACGATGACAAAGATAATGGTGGTGGTGATGGTGGTGGTGATGATGATGATGATGATGATGATGATAATTATCATGATGATCATGATGATCATGATCATGATGGTCCCGATGATGAGTTGGATGAAGAATATCAATGACATGAATGAAATGTATGAGGTATGCAATTAGTATATTATCTATTTAATATTGATGGTGATGGTGATGGTGATGGTGATGGTGATGGTGATGGTGATGATGATGATGATGATGATGATGATGATGATGATGATGATGATGATGATGATGATGATCAATGACATGAATGAATTGTATGAGGTATGCGATTAGTATATTATCTATTTAATATTGATTTCTTGATAGAAATCTATTTGACTTATATGGTTACATAATTAATTCATTATGTTTTGAATTATAATGCCATTACATAATTAATTCATGATGCACCTTTTACTATTTTTAATTCATGTTCCACCTCTAGTAGGTCCTGATAGTAGAACTATGCCACCCCGAGGAGATGGAGATAGGGAGAGTAACTATTTATGTGACATTTTTTAAACTTTGTGTTTATTTATGGAATTTGGATTGTTTATTAGCTATGTGATGGATGTTGATTTAAAATACATATGTGATGGATTACATGTTTATGATGATACATGTGACATTTTTGAACTTTGTGTTTATTTATAGAATGTGGATTGTTTATTATCTATGTGATAGATTACATGTTTATGATGACACATATGTGATGCTTATAATGCTCAGTTACATATATGATGATATATATGTGATGCTTATGATTCTTATGATACATATGTATTTATTGTTTATCAACTTACAAATGTAATGCTTAAGATGCTCAATTGATGGTGTTGATTTCATGTATATATTTTGTGTGATGTTGTCACCCTTGGTGGGAACAGGTCATTGACTACAGATATCATCAACCCTTTAGTTCAGGATCCTACATAGTCTACATAAAGTAAAGGTAAGGAATTAAAAAATTTACAATGATTATGATGACATCATATTTTTTTATTTAATACTCTTTTTGTCTACAAAGTTCATGTTGTTCATGTTGTGTACTACATAATTTTTAGCTAACATAAAATAATTGAATTACATGTGAAAGAACCTGAGCCCCTTTGATGAGGATCCTGCACAGTCTCATGGATCGACATGCATAAGTCAATACACCCTATAGAAATAGTTTATTTTTTTAAATTACTTAGAAAACAAGCTTCCTCAATTTTTCAAACCTCGACATTAGCAGCAAATCTATATAGTTATCAACACTTGACGCCCTAGTTGGTCTTATTCAAATTTTAATCTCAACATCAACTTTAGGGCTGACTTCTTCATCAACATTACCCTCATTTGCAAAATATCTCTCTCATTACCAACTAACTCTCTCATTTGATGGAGTGTAGGTACCACCAAATAGGTATTTATTAGACGTGTCTTCCTCAAGTGAGGGAAATGCAGAAATAGAAAATGAAAGTGAGACATGTAGTAGGTCTACAATAGAAAGATCAACTAAAGGTCAAAAGATTAGAAGAAAATTCAATAAATGCATGGAATTTTTCCTTGTTCAAGGGGGGTCATGTTCTTATGCTGATGAGACCAAAGGAAACATTGAGGTGCCCTTGAGGTACAAACATCTACAGAAATAATGGGTACCCAAGGAACTTCCTCCAATAAACACCGATTTTTGTGTTAATGATAGGATATACCGCATAGCACCTTCGTTGTTACATGGTTTGGACCTATTTTCCATGGACAGCATAAAGGTTTGTTACAACAAAGTTGATAAATTGATGGACTTTGTCGGACCTTGTTACAATTACAATAATTGGATGTAGATTGTTTGATATAAAAAAAGTATGCATAGGTATGCACTGTTAGCAAATTATATACAACAGAAATATAATGATCAAAGTAAATAAGTGGCTATATACATTGATGGAAGGACAAAAGCAACAGGGAATATTGCAGGTTTTATAAATAGTACACAACCTGGGTCAACTAATAAACAGCCCAATTGCATATTTAAGGCACGCGAGGGAAATCATGTATTCGTATGTGTGATAAAATCAATAAGTGCAAGGGAAGAGCTGCTAATCAATTATAATTTGAATCGTATAGATACAAACAAAGTTACTATCATGGGGGTGGTATGTACTATATACCATTTAAATTAACCAACCTCCAATTAATGACTCCAATATATCATTTTATTATGAAGTTTTTTTGCTAAGTCTATTGGTTTCATTTCGCTAACGTTTTTTATATTTGTTCTTTGTCACAGGGCAACATGGATCCATCACATAGCACAGACAGGGATGTAGGTCGCGACACTTCTACCGAGCAGGTAAACCTCATTGTAATTGTACAAATTAGATAGAATAAAATTGTTACATTATTATGTTCTTTTTTTTAGTGTTTTAGAGTAATTTTGTAATTGTTAATGATATTCTTGTCACAAACAGATGTTCGGGGAAAGGGAGCTGCAGTATCTGAGCATTTCTCTAGGGATGTGGACTCAATAGGATTAAGCGATGATGAATCTACAAATTCCACAAACCCTATAGAATTGATAAAAAAGTCTATTAGAAATATTAGTAGAGAGATTGTTGCTTTGGCATCTATGGAGCCTCAGACTGATGAGATACGAGAGAGGGTGCAAAATCTGATTCAAACAATAGAAAACTTGCAATTAAGTAGTAATGAAAGCTTTAATTATAATAAAAGTTGAATAATGGTTTATCTTTTATACTCTTTTATGTCATTAACTAAAATATGTACGTGTTGTTTTTACAGCAATTTATGTGTCCTCATCAACCTAGTGGCCATGATAAGGGTATTGCAGGTAGTTCAGGTGATGACAATTTTCTTGGCTTATCACTTTGAGTAGCCAAAATACATCATACTTGATACTATCAATGTTCATAATAAAGGTTCATCCTTGTTTACAATTATTACACTTTTCATATATTTAATGTATTATTCTTTAGGTGTTGTCAATGTTCCTGTGCAATAATTATCAGCCCCTCATCAGAGGTTAGCCCCACCTGTATTGCCAACTACAATATCGGCAACATGCAGCATGTAGACATCCTCTACTACACATCATATTGGCCTGCCCACTATTGGTAGATCCCTCTTTTTCTCTATCTTTTGTTATGTGTTTATTTCCCTTCAAGTGTTCTTTCTTGGGGGCATTTCATAGTGGATTCATTTTCTGCAGCAGAAGATGCACATGAGGATGCAATAGAGGTGACTATTGCTGATAACATACATCATTTCTTGGATCTTCTCATATTGCTAGTATGGGAACATTGCAGGTCACATTGGTGGTGAGCGATGAAGAAATGATTCCCCTAAAGATACAAAAGGTTTTAGGTACTTTAAAATTATTATTATATATAGTCTAATTGTAATTTACTTTTTGATCACTCGCTTTGGACTAATGATCCCATGAATTTTTTGCAGGAAATGATATTTTTTATAAAAATATTAATGACATTGCATTGCAGATGTTTGGGCCCACCATACGTAAAAGGTGGAACATCATATGTGAACTAACCCTAATCCACTATTTTGATTTCATATCATTGCTAGAATAGTTTTTCTTTGATCCATTTCTTGAACTATAATAAATTTAGCTTCAGTTCATTTCTGAATCTAACAGGTTTTTTTTTCTTTAAAAGGTGGAATGACCAAGAAAAAAGGTTAAAAGATGAATTGACAAACCTTATGGTTGAGTTGTTTGGAAATGACACATTTGACAAAACCAAGCTCCTTGAAAAAGTTGGCACATATCTAAAGTATGTGAGGGACCAATACAAGACCCATTTAGAGAAGAACGTAAAGTATGAGTGTCCCCCATGATTCCAAAGAGGGAGTGGAAGGACCTAATTTTGGATGCCAAGGAGAGAATTGAAAGGAAAAAAGGAAATACACCACTAGACGCCAAAAGAAGGTATGGGATACTATTAAGAATGTAATTATGTACTAATTAATTACTCTTTATATTTATATAATCTAACATATTTCAAACTTTTCATAGACTAAGTGACACGTCAAAGGCAACCAAGGCAAGACAAGAAAAGCATGGGCAACACAAACTCGACTTTGGTGGTTATATGAAACTTGTCGCATGAATTGTAAGTATCAGTAAATAAAATATCGCATCAAAAAAATTTGATCAAATAATGCAAGAAAAATTCACAATACCAAGAAAAAATGCAAAACTCTAAATTCAATAGAGCGCCCATAGAAGATGATAAGAGAATTTCCTATCAGCAAGGCTATACAACCGTGGTTGAACGGCTACGAGAATTGAGTGGGTAAACACAAGATTTTGGTGCATCCATCACATAAGTAAATAAGCTAAATGAATTTTTTTCAAATTGAATACTTTACCAATAATCTAATTGATGTTGAGTTCCAACATAAAGTGACTATATATGTTCTAAATAAGCAAGCAATGATAACAATATGCATGACATTGGAATGCAGCCTGCTAATCATGAAACACCACCTGCACATGAAGGTCTGGATGTGCATCCTAGTAGTGGAGGTCTTCATTTTCTATTCAAATTTATTTATGTAATTATTAATACAATTAAACATCTTAATTTGTAATTAGAGTAGTAATTAATGTAACCTTTTTTGTTAATATTTAAGAGCATGTAGTCGGTGGTGACCAAGTGGAGCATGATCTGGGTACACAAAATCAAGAACATGATGTTCCCCAATTAGGTAAAGAGGACCATTTTTATTCCTTTAAACAAATTTAATTGCAATTGGTGTTCAACATTAATTTAACCTTTAGTATTTCAACTCCAGAGGATCTAGAGGGTGTTCAGCATTTTGAGGTTGAGGCTAGACAAAATGATGTGGCCCTATCAGGTAAAGAGCGCAACAATTATGTTCTCTAAATTAATGAAATACTTGTAACAATAATAAAAAATGTTTTGAATTTAACCCATTTCTTTGTTATTGTAGAGGACCCCCCTTTGCTTCAGTGTCCTCATCATCAATATAGGAGTAGGCATACATCAAGATCATGAGCAGAGGGTAGAACAACTAAAGAGGGGGGTAATGATGAAGAAAATGATACTCCACTTATTCTTTTCATAGCTTCAAAGAAAAAAGATAAAAAAAATGATTGTAATCTACCTTATTTGATAATGACTGAGTTTTTATGTGTTAATGAATGTAATTATGTCCTAATGAATGGTTATGAATGATATGTGTTAATTAATTTTGATGAATGTTCCATGTTAATTAATGTTAATCAATGTTATGTGTTAATGAACGTTATGTGATATTAATGAATGAATGTTATATTTTATTAATGGTAGAAAGAATGAATCAATGTTAAATGTTAACACGGAATTTAGAGTGATGTTAGGGGGGGGGGAAATGATCTTCCACCTTCATGTGGTTGGCCCTATTAAGTAGAAAATATTAAACTATTCTTAAAACCAAGCGAAGCTCATTAAGATAACACGCTTTTCAATATTTCATTATGTTGCACAGTTAATCTTATTGAATAATGTATATTGAATCTTAATTGTAGGGTCCAACAGAGCCAACACAAACAAGAACACCACAAGTTGTTGGGTATAATGAACTCCCATATTGTCTTGTATGTACACTAATAGTATGAGTTTCTTCTAGTGTTGATATCCATGGTGGGACTGCAAAAGTTATGAATATGCCTCATCCTTGTAAGTTTTTTTATTAGTTGACATTTTCTTTAGCATTTTTAAATTTTCCTTGTCATTTTAAGTCTAACCACTTTTATATGGAATTTATTGTTCTAGATTTTTACTATTTGCCAGACATTATTGATACAAGGACTTGCATTGCGTCCATTTTTTCAATTAGGTATTATAAAGGGTAGGTTGTATTTGTAAATGTCTCTTTGAGTTCATCCAAATTTTATAATAGTTACCTCACATCTCATTATTGTTTCATATCTCTATGTTCTATGAGGAGAATACCTATGTTTTTCTTTGCCAATCCTCTAAGATAGTTTATGACTGCTAATAACTATATATTTTGATCATTTTATATTGTCTCATATCCATGATAATAGTGACAATTTATCAATAGAATAGATGGATATAAAGCTTTTATCCTATTATAACTGTACATTGGATAGTGTTCTTTGACTCCATGGTTGCTCTGTGTGAGGATTATTATGACTTTATGTTTCTATTACTTAATGATTCATATGGACTATTATTTAGGCATTCTCTTTATCACTGATGTATGATCTGCATTGTTTCCATCTTATATTTGTCAACCAATCTTATATTTTCCCTCAATGATCATGTATTTTCTTGATATTTGTATTCCCAATAATTTGAGTCTTTCTCATACTATTTTTTATACGCTTTCTCATCACCTAGACTAAAGCATAAAGTTATATCATAAGCTAGATAGTCCCTCATTATTGAAAAGAAAACCTTTGAATAGTAGCATACTATTTTACCATCTTATAACAAGATGGCTCCCATGACATCCTCAGTAGCTTTTGTGTAAGCTTCAATGAGAAACAAAGAATTAGGTAAGGTCAATATTGGAGCATTATGATGCAGAGCATCCACCAATCTTAATCAATTAGGGAGATCTTTTTCCCAACTCACCTATTCAATAGGTAACAAACCCCAAGCCCTCACTAGCCTACTATACCCTCAAGTTGCTTCAACACCCCAAAGACTCACTCCTACTCCCTAGTCCCACACAACCATTGACATACATCACATAGGGCATTCTCACCTTTCCCAAATCTATCTTGAGGTCTTCCAACCCTTGAATCACACCAACTCACAAAATCTTACTCCCTCAAGCCCTTCTTCAACATAAATTCATTCTATTCATGGCTCTAGGAATCTCTCCAATCCTAGAAACTATAGGACTATAATGATTGGTCATACATTTGTCAAACTTTTTCCCACAATGTTAGAAATGCAATTTTTGTATGAGTACCTAGAGAAAGGTAATGTTAGAGCTTGTGGGAAAGCTAGCTTCAAGGGAGACTATCAAACCATTGACCACATATTTACACTCTAGGCTGTTGTTGAGAAGGCTCACCACCACTCTTTCATAGTCTTTTGTTGTTTATATACTTTTCGAAGGACTTTAACTCAATTGGGAGACACTTGTTTTTCCAACAAAAACATGATGTCGGCATTTTGGATTCTCTCATTAGCATTGCTTGTAGGCTTTATGAAATTTATTGAGCAGCTTCATGCTTACAATATCTTCAACTTGATGAGGAGAACAATTGGGGTCAAACAAGGGTGTCCTATCTCCAACCCTTTGTAACATCTACATTGACAAGTTGGTGGAGCTTCTTTGACTACATACTCATATGCCTTCACTAGTGTTTCAAATATATATGATTGATTGAATGTAAAGCATTTTCCAAAAGACCCTTGATATTCTTGAGGCATTGAAACTTTAGATTCATTTTTCAACTTATATCTATCTAATAACATTAAAAAACCACATTCTTGTTAATTATAAAAAAATAATTACCAATAATCTTATTTTCATATATTACATACAGTAAGATCAAATAATTACAAATCTATCTCACCTAATAATAAATGAGCACTAATCCAAAAGAAAGGGTGCTCCATAGTCTCACATAATCAAATGCATCAATCTAAATATCAAATGATTTTGCAATATTCACTAGAGTAAATGCTAGCACAAAGTAGAGGTGTTGTTTGAGGCCATTAAAGGCATGTTTTTTGTGGAGTCCATAGTATTTTTTCCTTGCTGCATATAACCTTGTTGACTAATCAAGGAAAATGTGAAAATCCAAGGACTAACCTTGTATAGAAGTTCTCAAGTTTGATAAATTTATGCAATTATTTGAGTTCGCATGGGTATGCTAGTATCATGTCACCTTGATTTTTTCAAGATCAACTTGAATGGGAGAGTGGTTGATAATGTAACTAAATTTGCATGGTGCTAAAATTTCATTTGTTGAGGTTGGTTTACAACTTGTGCTGGCATAGCATATGTGGTACATGTGCAATGTGTAGCATATGTTTTTACAATATTGTATGGGATAGGCTAGTATTTAATCACCTTGATTTTCTCTCGATCAACATGAATGCAAGTTTGGTTGATTATGTAACCAAGGTGTAAATTTTGTGTTGTGCCAAAATGCATTTATCAAGGTTAGCTTGCAACTTGTGTTGATGTAGTGTATTTAGTACTTGTACAACATGTAGCATGTATTCTTTTAAGATCTTGTTAAAGATTAGGATTTCATCCATGTAGACAATGATAACATTTTTTATCAAGAACAAGTGTCACAAGAGCATTAGAAACTGTCAAAAGGCATAGCCATCCATTCATAGAGTCCTCCCATTTTGAATATAGTTTTCCAAAAAAAAAATTATTGGGTTGAAACTTGATGATATGTTGATTTGGTTTAGTGTGCCTAGAGATGACCCAAGTGATTGTTGATGTGTAGAAAGAGATACATGCTCTTCATTGAGATCTTATTGAGACATAAGAGTCAATTTAGAGTCACCATATGTCATCTTTCTTGGGTGCAAGCATAATCAAACTACCACAAGGATGAACTACACTTGATACTTCTTGAATTTACTAATATTTTAGACTTTGTGTTCATTTTGTTCTCCTAAAATGATGTGTTAAAGATATATTTGGAATAAGATATTTGAAAATCAAGTCAATTTTGTATTGTATGAAGTAGCGTATAGGAATTTTTATCAATAAAATATCAATGTGGCTTCATGTGGGATTCCAAATGGCATTGAAATTCATCCCAATATACTTGAAATTGAAGTAGTTGGGTCCATCTAGTAGGACATGCTAAAAGGGAAACAACAAGCACCATTGTAATTGGCATGCATATTTTTCTTTTATTTAAATAAATCACCGTCAGAATTTCGACATCGTCCCAACTTTGCACCAACGACAAGACCGTCAAACAAATAGCATCCTCGTCGGTGCATAGTTCCTGGCAGGCATCAGAATTTTGATGCCAATTGAAGAAACATCCAATGAGGATGTTGTATGTCCGATGATACTTTATTGTTAGACGCTCATCGTAATCGTCATTGCTGCAAGTTCCTAGTAGGTGTCGGAATTCCGACGTCCATCCTATTAGATGCTAGGATAGTCCCAAAGACACTAAGAGGGGGGGATCAATGTCTCACTGGTAGATGAAATATTTAAACTTATTTGCAACTTTAGAACCCAAATTAATATACCGGTAAACAAATAATAATGCAGTAAAGAGAAAAAAAAGTATAACCATCAATGCACACCATAACACAGATATTTCTGGCAAGGAAACCCAGTAAGGGAAAAACCTCGGTGGGATTTGTGACCCACAATATTTATTCACTGGCCAATATGAATAAATATTACTTGTACAATAGGGGCCTGCACATGTAGGAAGGCCAACAGCCTAGAGCTCACTGCTCAACAACAAAATAGAGTCCCACTGACTATAATTGGATGGTTAGATCCAACAATAATGTACTGCTTCAAAATAGCATCTGCGATGTTGGATTCAGTACCAGTTTAAGCTCTATCTGATACCTCTGCCATAAACCTTGCTTCGCTCTACTCTTCTCTTATTCTCTCATAAGATAAATACATCAAAATGCATATATTTTTTATTCACTATCATAACCTATAACATCTCATATATCACTTCCTTACATTACCTTCTTACATTACAAAAAGACCTACAAGATCTCATACATATATGAGTCTTTACAATACATCATGTTGGCTATACAAATATAATTACAATACAAAACAATATTATTTCAAGTCAGCTTAGAGTGTCGGTATGATCTGTTGTCGGTGTAGACTGGATTTCAATGTGAATAAACTTGTAGTGCCTGTCGGTACCTGTAGATGATGTTTGTCACCGGTGTAACCTATGAACCATGTTACCAGTTGGTTGCCATCAATGACAACATCAACTATTCTCATATTAGTGTATAACACCAACAATCTCCCCCTTTGGCATTGATGGCAACACTCATGAGAAAAATCCAAAAACTGATCCAAAATAGTGAGTGCTCCCCTTGAGCAAATGATCCCTTCTATACATTTTTCTCATACACTACTTCCCCTTTCACATCAGTGACAAAGAATATCAAAATAATCAAAAGAATTTCAAAATATACCTAGAAACCTATAACCGGTTATGTACAATCTAAAAAATGTCTACCAAAACTAAGTTAAGACCTTGCAAAAACTTAGTACTGTCAAAAATTATAGTCTCTGTCTGTCAGATCATACCAGTGAGATAATGCATCTATTGCTCTGGCGATCTTTCTCCTTGAATAGTCGCTTTAGACAGCTCATTCTGGTGTTTTAATAAGTTGTCCAATCTAGGACCAAGCTTGTTCTTCAACTCCTGAATTTGCATTCTTAGCCTTGCTTTCTCCCTTTCCAATTTCTCAATATTCTCTTTATAGATTTTCATTTCCTGATCCAAAACTGAAGTAAGTTCCAAAGAACCAATCATATTATCAGCTATAACATAAATTTCTTTTTTTGTTTTCCTTATTTCCTCATCAATATCCTCGGTTAGATGGTGAGGCTTGCATACTTCCCTGTACAACTCTTTGTATTCCAAAATGGTGGAATTTAGTGTTGGTAATAAAGAATCAATTGTTTTTTTATAGTCTTTAATTGTCCTTTCAAATAATTCATCTTTCTCCTTATTCACCCTTTCCTTAACGGTGTCTTCATTTATTTTATCCATAGTTTGAATGTTAGAAGCAATGAATTTGGACAATGTGTCCAATTTACTTATAGACCCAACAATGTGATCAACTTTACATGTCAGTGCAATCATTTGCAAAATTGGTAAAGAATCATCAATGACCTTAAATGCTAAGGCATTGCATTCTATAATCTCCTTTATTGAATCTAAAAGTACATCTGTAACATTCGTTGGTCTATAATCCATAGTAGAAGTGCTAGGCAGAGTGCTTGGTTCTGCAATTGGTTTCTTTTCTTTTCTCAATGTCTGCACAATTACCTTGATCACTTCTTTTGTCTTGTCCTCAACCTTACTTTCAACCTTACTTTTTGTCTTCCTATCTGTCAGTTCAAATATATTTTGTTCATGCCCTATTTCTGTTTCTGTTTCTGCTTCTTCTTTTGTTGGTATTTCAGTGTTAATTTGAGTATCATCAAGGATGGATTCTAATTTCTTAACTTCAGTTGTTTCCTTTTCCATTACAATATTAAAATCCTGAGTGTCCACATTCATGGTAAAAATAATGTCTGACTCTGGATCAATGTCATCTTTTGTTACTTCCTCTACCTTCTGATATACCTTAGTAAATGACTTATCCACCTTTTGTTTGTCCTTCTCTTCTTTCTTCTCTCTCTCCACAAAATTTTTTTCCCACTTATCAGTCATTTCATCTGCAATTTCTTTAACTCTGCCAACCATAAGACTAACTTGCTGGTGACCACTCACAAAAATGGTTCTATTGGCTTCGGATATAAGGTCATCAATTTCTTGCTTAGAATTAACAGGATGCAGACCTATAGAGCTTCTACCTTCAATTTCTTATCAAGTTCCATGATAGAGATTCTCTTGGCTTCTAATCTTAAGTACAAATCATTTGTAGAACATCCATTACCTCAATAAGGACCTTCTCGTAGATATATAGATACAAAATGATACTTTCCTCAATAGTTTCCTTATTCGAATCTTTTAAAGAATAATAAAATTTATTTACATTGCTGAGGTTACCATCTTGGGTGATTTCATTGACTAACTCTTCTGGTGAAAGAGTATATGGTTCCTTTGGTTCAGATTTCTTCTTTGGAGTAACTTTCTTCTTAGGACCACTAGGCTCTCTTACAACATGTTGCTTCTTTCTGAGTGTCCTTGGTTTCTTAGGAGATGGAGTAGGTGTCGATGAGGGTTTTCTTTTCTTCCTGTCCACTCTTTTGAATTCAGTTGCCTTGTCATTTTCTGAATCAAATGAGGTAGCCACAGGAGAGATATGTGCTACCGGTTGTTCTGATTTACTTTCTTTTACAATTGCAGCAATACCACCAAGATTCATTAACCCCTCTGTAACATCTTTTACAAATTTTGAAGAATCTTTCATTAATTTTTCTCTTTTCTTTCTCTACTTCTTAACTTCAACATCTTTCTCAATTGTTTCTGCATTTCCAAATATTTCCTCTATCCGTTCCGATGGAGCATCTAGGAGTATTCTATCATATGAATCTAAGATGTGTGAATCCACCTCATATCCCATCTCTATAATCTAGACAGTTCTAGGTCTAACTGCCTCCATCCAAATTTCATCTCTTTTGATAACAAAGCATATTTGTTTATCATACTTATCAACAATGCTTTGGGGAATCCTTTCCCTTTGTCTCATTTTATCTTGAAAATTCTTGAAGTACTCTTTTACCAGTTTGTCACTATCAGATCCCACGCCAGTAATTGCCTCCTTTATCTATTTTCCAATAGAAATATCATAGGCAAAATCCTTATGTCAAATACTGGGAATCTCTTTTGAGAAGTAAAGCAATAAACACACAATTAGATTTCCAAATTTCAAGGTTCCCTTCTTATCTCCTTTTATCTTACTCAAATTCTCTTGCAATTCATCCTTTAACCATTCACAAATGTCAATTTTAGCATTATTCAAGATCATCTCATGAGCACTATGAATGCATAAACTAGATACAGAATTCAGTCTGTTAGTATGAGCAACTTTATAACCAATGATCATACTTGCAAATTTAACATTGTTATCTTTTATATCATTAACCCTAAGTGATTTGTTCTCAAATGTAGCGTCGGTTAAGCTCATAACCTCTTTGTTTGGAATTTTCTTTTTCTTGTCAGGCCTAGTGTCGGTGGAGGGTAAACTAGTAGCAACCCTTATACCTTCCTTAATAATCTTAAATACTGAGTCTAACCACATAAACTCACCATGAACCTTGCTAAGAACATAGCGGACGGTTTCATCTAAGAATTCTGGCATATGGAGGATGTTAATGAAACCTAAATCCTCAACAAACTTGTGTTCCTCTTTAACTACCCCATGTTTATTAGCAATAACATTTATGAACATATTATTCAAATCTTCCAACCCTTAGCTTTCAATGTTACAGTGTACGTATGCCCTAGGGTCTTCAGCAAATGCAACTCCCTTCAGGATTATAGAAAATGCACCAATGGAGTCATCCAGTTTTTCTATCTTAGGAATTATTTTCAAAATGGGTCTAGGTTGTTTTATGTTCTCCACAATGGTAGGGTTTGCAATGAATTTAGGAATGGAGGATGAAGAAGCCATTGTGTAAGATAAATACCTTTTAGCTGAGAAATCCTTGAATACTCTAAAAAAAATTGTTGCTTCGCCTTTGGGATGCCTTTGTTTAGTTTCTCTCTCTTTGAATGCTTGAATTCTTGGTGAGATGAAATGAGAAGTTATAGTGCCTTTATAACCAAAAAGTTAACTTACAGCTGCAATAAATGCTTTGTCAGTGAAGTGAAAACTCCACATATCTAGCGGTAAAGAAGAATTATAACTTCTTACCACCAACTGAGGGTAAATGCATGATTTTCAATTAGTTGCCTTACCCCTAAGGATTAATCCTTAGTTAGATGAATAATCTCCTGCCGATGCAGGATTGCCCTGTTCTACCAGTGCAGAGACAAATTCATCAATCCTATGATCTCTCTTCTTGATCCATTGTTTAGAAAATTCTTGCTTGATTTCATTCACCTTTTCTTTACCTTTGTCATTAGATCCTTTTTTGTTCGCCGATATAGTCTTGCTTCTACAAAATCTTGGAATATGCCCAATCTTGTTACATGCATAACAAGTTACATTGTTCCTCTGAATAGCTTTTTCATAACCTTGACTGGTTTGAGTTTTGCATTGATTAGATAAATATCCAAATCTACCACAAGCATAGCATTTTATAGTCATTCTTCAATTTTTTGAGTTATGTCCATTTTTATTGCATTTGGAACATTAATCGGTGGGTAAATTTGTATACTGATTACTCCTAAATCTGCATTGATTTGCTCTATGACCAAATTTGTTTCAATTAAAACATTTTCCATTGAATTTATAAGCATTAGTTTGTCTTATCAATTTGTTGTGATCATGATTATTTGCAGTCCTGGAACTTTCTCCATGTTCAAATCCAAGTCCAATTATTTCTCCATCAGGTTTCTGACTTTTGAGCATATCATCAAGCTTCTCTAAACTCTTCTTGAATTTGTCTGTGTATTCATTTGTAGTGACCAACTCACTTTCCAAAGTGCTAACTTGTCTCATAAGTTCCTCTTTGTCATGTTGCATGTGAATCAACTCTATCTTAAGCATATCATTTTCATGACTAAGCCTTAGAAATTCATTATCTCTTTCATTAAATCTTCTGGCCAAATCTTCTTGATCCCTCTTTCTGTCTTCAATATCTTTACATAGCCTCATGGTTAAATCTTGCATCTCTTTCTTCATGTTAGTGTTCTCTTGTCTCAATTTTTTTGCAATATCTCTAAGAGTTTCCTTTTCTTCATCATCTTGTTTCTGCATTTGCTCATGAAGTTCCTTCCTCATATTTTGTGCCATAACTAGGTTCTCTTGAAGTGCTTTAATGAATTCCTGGGCAATTCTGAGATCATCTTCCAGTTTGATATTCTTCAATTTTTTTGCATCAAAATATTCAAGAGCTCCTTCCAACTATTGTCTCAAACTTTCCATCGGTACCAGTTTCAGAATCTTCCTTAAGCTATTAGGCTTCTGCAAATAGAGGACTAGTCTCTGATACCAATTGTTAGATGCTAGGATAGTCCCAAAGACACTAAGAGGGGAGGGGGAATTAGTGTCTAATCGGTAAATGAAAGATTTAAACTTATTTGCAACTTTACAACCCAAATTAATATACTAGTAAACAAATAATAATGCAGTAAAGAGAAAAAAAGTATAACCATCAATGCACACCATAACATAGATATTTTTGGCGAGGAAACCTGGTAAGGGAAAAACCTCGGTGGGATTTGTGACCCACAATACTTACTCACTGGCCAATATGAATAAATATTACTTGTACAATAGGGGCCTGCACATGCAGGAAGGCCAACAACCTAGAGCTCACTACTCAACAACAAAATGGAGTCCCACGAACTACAATTGGATGGTTAGATCCAACAATAATGTACTACTTCAAAATAGCATCTGTAATGTTGGATTCAATACCGATTTAAGCTCTATCTGATACCTCTTCCATAAACCTTGCTTTGCTCTGATCTTCTCTTATTCTCTCATAAGATAAATACATCAAAATGCATATAGAGTTTATTCGCTATCATAACCTATAACATCTCATATATCGCTTCCTTACATTACCTTCTTACATTACAAAATGACCTACAAGATCTCATACATATATGAGTCTTTACAATACATCATGTCAGCTATACAAATATAATTACAATACAAAACAATATTATTTCAAGTTGGCTTAGAGTGCTAGTATGATCTGTTGTCGGTGTAGATTAGATGTCGATGTGAATAAACTTGTAGTGCCTGCCGGTGTCGGTAGATGATGTATGTCGCTGGTGTAACCTGTGAACCATGTTACTATTTGGTTGCCATCAATGACAACATCAACTATTCTCATCTGAGTGTATAAAGCTAACACATTTGATGAGGATGCTTTACACCTAATGACATTCTTTAGCCGGATGAGCGATCATGGCCATCATCAGAAGAGTTTAGGATGTCATTAGAATTCTGACATTAGATGGGACTGTTAGAATTACTAACAAAGAATTTTCAACAGCTTCATTTGTTGGCAGTCCGACAAAAAAAAGTCGAAATTCTAATGATAGGCCATTGAAAATCAGCCCCAAATTTACTACTGACTGCATAACACAAAGAACATCGATCAACATCTGAACTTGAAGAATACTCAAATAGTAGCAACTGTCACAAAGAAAAGATAACTTGTGGAGCACCAAATCATGAACCATCTGAAATTAAAATACACAAGACCATCTCAAACAATATCCAAAAATCTCAGCTCAAGATCTGATCACATCGGAAAATACCAGAGGAAATATTGAACTCTGCAAAGATTTGATCAAATAGATAAATTGTATAACCAGATCATCTGATATGATCAATTGATTTTTTTGAATCACCAAAACTAATACAAAATAATATAATGATACTATAAATATTCCATACACCAAACCATGATCCCAATAAACCAATCTGCAATCACAAGAGCAAGAATGTATTGACATCAATGAGAACAACATATCCTGGCAACAACAATGTCCAACAATCTCCCCCTTTGGCATGGATGAAAATATATGAATGTGAAAAAATATTAATGCAAAGAAAGAAAACATCTCCAACAAAAGCCCCCCAAGATCAAACAGATAAAACATTTTTTCACAGGCTTCTCTCCCCCTTTGAAAACAATGCCAAAGATAGAATATAGATTATGCTTCTCTCCAAAAAATCATCCTCTAAGAAGGGTAATATCCTCCTTAGGATAGACTCACAACTGATCATCTTAAACACAGACTGACTACTTCAGCTGAGTAGCAACATCAACTCATCAACCCAAATAAAAGGATAAGACTGTGAAGTCCACCAGATTGATGCAACTCAATGCATCTAGTTCTCATCAGGAGGGGTGGATACCCCTAACTTGTCTCACAAATAAACAAATGTGTCTGCAAGAAAAGGATTAGTGAAAATATCAGCTATTTGTTCCTTTGTAGATACATACTCCAACTTGACTTCCTCTTCATTGACTTTTTCTCTCAAGAAATGATATTTGATCGATACATGTTTAGTCTTTGAATGTTGCACTAGATTCTTTGACATATTGATAGAACTGGAAATATCATAATATATGATAGTAGGCTCATCATAGATAACTCTGATATCCTTCAACATTTGCTTCATCCAAACTACCCGAGTACAGCTACCAACAACATCAATGTATTTCACTTCAATGTGTTTCTTACTAGCCCAAGAAACCAATTTCTTACCCAAAAAGAATGCACCTCTAGAGGTACTCTTTCGGTCATCAACATCACCAGCCCAATCAGCATCAGTGTAAGCACATAACATGAAATCATAATTCTTTGAATACCACAAGCTATAATCCACAATCCCCTTCAAGTATCTGAATATCCTCTTAACAGAAGTGACATAAGTCTCTTTCGGATCATCTTGATGTCTAGTAGCCATGCACACAGCATGCATAATGTCTGACCTAGTCTAAGTAAGATATAGCGGTCCACCAACCATAGATCTATACAAACTCTAATTAGATTTCAGAGATTCATCATTTTTAGACAATTTGAAGCCAATCACCATAGGAGTTCTAAACGGTTTGGAGTCATCTAACCCAAAATTCTTCAATAATTCCTTCACATGTTTAGTTTGAGGTATAAAAAATACCTTTTCTGGTTTGTGAAATCTGCAATCCTAAGAAAAATTTCATCATAGACATCTCAAATACTTTTTGCATATCACTAACAAACTTCATGCTCAAGTCATCATCTCTGACAAAGATAATATCATTAACAAAGACTTCAACAATTAAGATGTTATTATTCTCAATCTTGAAATACAGATTACTATTAGCAATACCTTTATTAAATCCCAATTTTAGCAAGTACTTATCCAATCTAGCATACTGGGCTCTAGGGGCTTATTTCAATCCATAAAGAGTTTTATTCAATTTACATACCATGTCTCCATCATCTGATAATGAAAATTCATCAGGTTGCTCAATGTAGACTTCTTCCTCAAGATCACCATTCAAAAAAGTTGACTTGACATCCATCAGATATACCTTCAAATCTTTATAGGCAACCTATGAAAGCAATAGTCTAATGGCTTCATGTCTAGCTATTAGAGAAAAAGTCCCCTCATAATCAATCCCTCCTTTCTATGAATATCCTTTGTGGGTGAACCTACAATAGTGGGTTACAATTTTTTGCAAACTTTGACACAGCAATATTCATATTTAGAAAAAACTTCAGATTCAAACACCTATTACTTCCAACCATAAGGAATTTGTAGATGACATGAACTATTGATTTGTTTCATTTTGTATGTAGATTCTAAAAATATTTTTTTTATAATTTTTTCAATCAATTTGCTTCCATTTTTCTCTCCCTCGAAAACTAGTTTTTTGTAAAAAACAACATTTTTAAAGAGTGATACTTACTCTGTATAGCATAACATTTTTTTCTATAATAGATATGATTATGATTATTTTGAATTTGGTTTTTTAACATCCATATCTACTGTTTGCAATTGGTTTTCTAACATTATCTTCAATATTTCATATTTTATTAAGATTCAAAGTTGACTTAACTATAATTTTGACATATGTCCATTTGATATTACATAACTTGTTGTATATGTAACAAAATTCATGTTTTGGTTTTTTGTTGGAAAGAGAACTTCAATACCTAGTGCGTAAATATTTTTCAGAATTTTTTTGGATGATGTTTACTATTTTTCCATAAGCATTGAACAAAGAAGTTCATGTTCGGTGAAAACGCTACAATCATAAGAAATAAAATAAAGATATATTAACAAAATTAAATATATTAAGAATTATACTATTCGGAAATATTATAATAAGGGCTAAATACTTAAAAAACAAAACTTCTAAATGTATTCATTTGACCCCCCAAAAGCTAATGTAAAATTGGTTTTTTATCAACATTTGATAGATGCAAAGGAGACTCCATTGCAAGTATGATTTAGAAGTAGAGAGGTTCTATCCAAAAAAAATTGATCTAAGATCCTTTGATCTAAATCTCTTCAATTAATTAATTCAAATGGGACCTCTTAAAGCTTAAATCATTATATTTTCTAAAAAATGTATGATTTCAGAAAAAATCAAGATGTACGAAAAAGTGGGAACCAACATTGTGATTTCACCCTTGCATACCAGTCTTGCTTTATTTCTAACAACTTCACCAGCTTCATTCAATTTAATCCTGAATGCCCATTTGATACCAATCACATTCTTATCTTTAGGTATAGGCACAAGCTCCCATGCATTATTCTTTTCAATCTGATCTAATTCTTCTTCCATAGCTCTCATCCAATTTTCATCTTTGCAAGTTTAAACAACATATTTAGGTTCAATTTTAGAAATCAAACATACCTCTTCAACAACTAGCCTTCATCTAGTCATCACACCTTTATTCTAATCACCAATAATCTGATTTTCAAAATGATTCAATCTTACATACCTCAGAGTCTTAATTATTTTGATTTCTAGGTTCATGCACCTCTCCACAAGCAACAGCAACATCCAGATTAATAGTCTCTACTGGATCATTTTGCTTCAATTATTTAGTTTGAATAGGCATTATAACAACATGTTGACCATCATCATATCCGCATGCTCTGATCTCTTTTCCAAGGTTCTCATCAACCTTCACATTTGTACTTTTTACTATCTTTCTCAGTCTCTTATTGTAGCACCGGTAGGCTTTTCTCTTTGTTAAGTATCCCAAGAAAATTTCTTGCATCAAACTTCCTTATATCCTCATCTCTCTTGATATAACATGAACATAACCAAACCATAGCTCATAAGGAGTCTTAGCGGTATCACTTTTTATATAAACTCAGTTGAATGTGTAAATAGAAGTGTTAATAGCATCTCTCTAGTAGATCTTTGGAACATTCCCTTCAATTAGCATAGTTCTTATAGAATCCAAGACAGTCTTGTTCTTCCTTTCAAAAACTCCATTCTGCTATGGGGTTCTAGGAGAATATAATTTTCTTCTAATCCCATGCTTCTCACATAATGAATCAAACTCATCAAAACAAAATTATCCTCCTCTATTAGATCTCAGACATTTCACCTTCAATCCTGTCTCAATCTCAACCTTTGCTTTGAATATCTTGAACTTGTCTAATGCTTCATATTTTTCCATCAAAAAGACAACCAACATCATCCTGGAATAATCATCAATTAGTAACATAAAATATATGTCACCTTGCATGCTTCTAACATTTGTAGGTCCACATAGGTTAGTATGTACAAGATCTAGCAATCCATTAGATGTATATTGTTTAATCTTAAAAAGAAATTCTTGTTTTCTTACCCATTTGAAATTCTTTACATGTTGGATTAGCAGGCTTAAGAATCTTAGGCAAATCTCTAACAGCTTGAGTAGAACTGATCTTAATCACTGAATGAAAATTAACATGACACATTGTCCTATGCTACAACCAACTTTGATCAATCTAAGCAATCAAGCAACTTTTCTCACTAGCATTTAAATAACAGATATTACCTTCAGTCTTAGTTCCAAATGCAATCTCTATACCAGAGGCATCTAAGATATTGTATTGATGTAGGAGCATCCCTAGTTCATAGTTGTGTAGGGGAAAAAGTGAGACTAAGTATGAAAACCCTAATCCCACTCTCATACACACTCATGGAATACGAAAGAGCCTAGGGAGATAATGCAGGTCGACTACTTCTTATGGGAAAGAGAGAGTCGTGGATTACCTCTTAGGTTTTCTATTCCTTTGTTGTAAATGAGAAAGAGGAATGATGCGAAATGCAATCTAATCTAGAAACCAAGTAAGCAAGAAAATCCTAATTTGAGAATGTAGATCAAAGAACAATTGATAAACTGCTGAAAAGTATAGATTGGAAAGCGAAATCAAAGGTGAACCTATGTCTAAAATCTGAGCAGAAATGTACGAGACCAAGGTGCCATGACACTATCCTGATTCTGCAATTCTGGAGTTGCAATTGACAGAAGGGATTCTAAGATTTGTGAGTTGTTTTTCTACCAAGTCCCGCTGATAGAGGGCGGGACCAAGGCACCACGCCCCTATCCTTGAAATTTTTATTCACTTTATGAGGTTTCTAGGTGGTGTAGATGCCTGTTCTAGACCTATACGTACTTCCAAATTCCTATTTCTATACCTGCAACAGAACAATGAAGGTTTGGGGTGGCTATATAGGGTTTTTTCATAGTCAAACCCCCATTTTGGTGATTTCCACCTCTACGAATAGCCGATAATGTACTAAAAAATGTGTGTGCAAGAACCTTGTGTATATGCAAGATCCTAAGAATGAAAGTAAACAACCTAGAGCAACCCTAAAGAGTAAACCCTAATTGCTTATAATTGACAAAGTAAATACTCTAAATCCATAATGCAAAGTGATCTAAAGCATGAATATGAATCAAAATGAAGCTTATGCAAAGATATGAAAACAACATGAAACCATACCCAACCCCAAGGGAGAAGTACAAGCCAATCATTACTTGGTGATCTCCTATTGTTCTTCTACATCTTCAAAATCTCCCCAATTGATTAAATAATGCCTGATGAATGTTGAATGTTGTTGGAGACTTCAAAGATCTACTCTTTCCCTGCAAAGAAGGCTCTAATACTCCAAAAACCTACTCTTAGATTCTTAGAAGAAGAACCCTTCAAATGAAGAAAGAGAGCTCTTAAGTATGAAACCCTAGATCTTAATTTCATGTTTAGGCCAACCTAGGATTTGAATTTCCCGTTGATATTTTGGAGTTAAGCATTATCATATCATAGGATTGTGCTCCCAAAATTTTGGGAAAAAAGTCGCAGACCATGTGCATTCCCGCCACGATCCGACCAACTTTTCATCGAATTTTCAGGGTCGTTAGATATGATGATATTAGAGCACATCCCAAAGTTATAGTTGATTTCAAGATTTTTTTATATGTAAAATCGGGCTTAAATGGTTGAAATAAGACATATTTAGGGTTTATGATTAAATGATTCATTGGAGATAATATGAAAAGGGGCACACTTAGGTAAAGGGCCCAACTTTGTAACGTGTAAAGTGATGAGACAAGACCTTAGATTAAATTAAATTAATTAATTAAATGCTTAAAAGGGAATGAGAAATGCAAGATGCAAAACACACTAAGGTGGGTGTTAACTTAAGTGTGAAATTGTACCACCCTAGCAAGGGTGTACAATTTATGATACTTCATTTAGCCCCCACTTTAGCAGTCATATGACACTATGTGTATATGCAAGCTAAAGTATAGAAAAGTAAACATCATTTGAAAAAGGATATATCGATAAGTTGTCAAACAAAGCCCCTAGTGGTATCTGCAGTACACAGTTAGGAACCACACCCTACAAAACCACATGTTAGATCAAAAAATCACCTAATTCCTACTAAGGAAGGTGATGAAATTCGTGGGTAGCTATATGCCCTCCATGTTTTGACTTGCTTATTTATGAGGTAAAACAGGGTATCATGTTTTCCACAGTGAATTATGATGAAGAAACTTCACAACAAGGATTGATTACTCATCCAAGTGCATTATGGAACTAAAGTGGAGTGAGAGGGAGAACTCACAATTCCAATGCCATCGATGGTGCGAGAATCAGAGCTTCCAAGATATGATAGATTGAAGAAAAAGTACAAAAAATATGGTTTTAAATTAAAAACATAAAGTCAAAAAGTGCATAATACATAATATGAAAATGATACCTTCATTTGTCACTTTCTAACTTTTTATCACTATTCACTGCAGAGGAGCTCACATACAAGTCATCATGCCTTGATGCCGACCTAAGCGACCTACATGGATGGAGATCATGCGCTAGTCCATACTCGCCGACCAATTGCTTGACCAAGTGAGTTGACTTTTTGTTGATTGCATTTGACTATCATGTTTTTGTAGTTTTTAGAAGTGTTGATGTCATCGCCTAGTCTGGACTGGGGCCCACCCTTTGGACACCTAGGAGTCTTAGGGCGCCCTAGTCCTCCTAGGGTGCCATGGTCCCAAGGGGGCACCATGGTCCCTTCTGGACACCATGGTCCTAGTAGGGCACCCTAGTCCATAGAGGGTGCCCTAGTCCCTATTCGGGGCGACCAACATCGACACTAGATCAGATGATGAATGCTAGATAGAATTATTGCATTGATTAGATGATGATAGCTCATTGATCGATTACGGATGAGATATTTCTTTGCATTTTTTAGATGCTACTATATATCTACGAGCATACTATCAGTCTCACCTTTCAAAGCCTTCGGGAGAAGATCCTAAGACTGACAGTAGGGGAGAGGGATTTGCTACATGTAGTGGGTTTGTGGGATGCGATGACCATGTTAAGCATCTGATTCCTTTCTTCTATTTTGATGGCCCTGATGGAGAGGTGGGATGCAGATACCTCAACATTCTCACTACTAGTGGGGGAGATGACGGTCACCCTAGAGGATGTATATTGCATTTTGTGCCCACCCATTAGAGGAGAGATTGTTAGATATCGATTTGACTACACAGAGGAGGATTACAGGAGAGAGAAGGTATACGCTATGGGGAGAGTGATATGCAGCGAGATGAGGGGTTTCATTATGGTCAGTTGGCTCCTACACCCTATAGGTGAGATTCCATTGATGAGATGACTCATGATTGTGACCCTTGCATTAGTTGTGTGCCCCAATGGGTGCAGCACACATATGCACGGAGGACTCATATATGCCATACGAGCCATGGAGAGAAACATGAGAGTGTACTCTTGGGGCCAGAGCATGCTTGTGCATCTCTATCACGACCTTGGAGAGTATGTGTTCGGACAGGGATGCAGCCTGATGACATACACACTACTATAGGTGTAGATGTTTGTGCATATCACATGCACTAGACCTGGTGGACCCCCATAGAGCTAGTCCGAGAGTAGTGTAGGGTATATGCCTATCCTCTTACCCATGAGTGGTGATTTGTTGCTCTCCTGCATTGGAGATTGAGAATGGATAGATTGACAGTAGGTGCGATCATATGGAGACCCTACCTTGGGATGTCCATGTGGGCAGGGTTGTGCAGATAGATGTTCGGCATGCAGAGGAACCATCTACTAGAGGGACAATATAGCCACATAGTCATTCATTTCTACTTTGACCAAGTTCAACGGTAGTTTGGGTTTGAGCAGTGTGTTCCTACTGACATGCCAGTATACATCCAACACTCATGAGTGATGTCAAGGCTAGGAGCCATTCCTAGCCCTATAAGTGATTAGATCAACATCACATATTCATATGGGTCAGATCAGGATATAGCGATAGATTATAGAGATGATTTAGGTATGCATCGATGATACATCACATGGTGGAGGAGGACATACCCTAGAGCCATTTTTCTAGTAGACTTCCCTAGAGAGAACCCTGGACCATGGAGACAATCAAGCGACGGAGATGGATCTGATGCATCTGAGGAGGATTCAAATGATCAAGGTGATGACATAGAGGAACAGGAGACAGGTAGAGATAGAGGTGATCCTGATACTATAGAGGGAGATCAGGATGGAGATGATGATGATGAGGATGGGGATGAGGAGGACAAGGATGAGGATGAGGATGAGGATGAGGAGGATGAGGATGAGGACAAGGAGGACAAGGAGGACAAGGAGGAGGAGGATAGGTTAGGTATAGTTCATCACTCTAGAGAGGATACTAGAGCCCTAGATCCACTGAGTCTCCCATGGTGGGCAAAGAGGGGTCCCATATGGGGTCTTGATCTTGCTCCTCATCGGCCCATACCGACTATACAGAGAAATTACAAGTGGGGAGACCCCAGTGGGTCCCAATCTCAAGAATTTGTTGTCCATGATCCTCACTGGTGAGAGGGAGATCCAGGTAATGTGCCCTGTTATTGATTAACAAATGCACCCTACCTATTTTAGATTTGATGATATAGAATGTGATTGATAAAAAAAATTCTCTCTATCTTGCAACTAGCATCCAGGAGTGGTGTTCTCTGATTCAGAATGTAGTGACAGACCTTATTATGACTGCACATGTATAGAAACCACACAGACCCCAGAGGAGTGCAGGATGACATGAGGACCTTTTCTCCCCTATTTAGATGGAGGTGGAAGGCCTACGAGACATATTACGACAAATAGAGTATGACCTAGCGATGACGCAAATAGAGATAGCCACATACCAAGGGATCATGATGGAGAGATATCGCAAGAGATCCTTGTGGAGTCACTCATGGTTCATGTCACGATACACCCCCATGGGGCCACCTACACGGCCAAATCAAGAGGGGGCATCTAGCCACCATCCTCCTGCTACTATTCCTAGGTATAGGAGATGATTTTAATGTGCTGATGTATATATTATGACACTCATGATTATGTTATTTGTAATGCTTAAACAATGTACACATTCCTTAGATTAGAAGTAACATATTGAGTAATGAGCATGTATATCTGATTTAATTTCCATGTGATTGATTTCTCAATGCTTCATGATTAGATTGATACATGTGTAATTTAATTAAATAACTAAGTATTTAATCAAATGCTATTGTGATGATGTAAAAGAAGAATGTATTAAGCATGAGAACTATATGACTGATATGGTTTAATTAACTTTAACTAAACACATGATATAATTCTACTCAACACATAAGAAATTGTATAACATGCTAGCACATATGAAAATGTAAATCCATTACAATTTACATAAAAATAATCCAAGACAAACAATACAGTAATGAAACATGATTGTCAAGAATGAAGTAATGTAGATAAAACAATATAACATCATTTAATTTTACATACTTTAAAAAAGACATGCTAACATATTACTCAATTTTGAAGAAAAAGATACAAAGAGAAAACAAAAAGAAGACTAGAAAGAAAGATTCAAGCAAAATATCTACTAAGGTGCATAGCATTTATGGGTTCCTTGAGAGGCGTACCTTCCACATCTGCTATTATGTAAGCACCTAATCCATAGACCTCCATGACAATGTATGGTCCAAGACAATTAGGACTAGACTTTCCTTTCTCCTCAGGTAAGGCATTCAAGTTGCATTGATTCTCATAAAGGACTAAATCCCCTACCGAGAAGGAAAGTTGATTAACCTTATCATTGTAACTTTGTTGCAAAGTTTTATGATATGCTTGAATATGTTCAAGGGCATTGATACATCGTTCATCGAGCATGACAAGTTGTTGAAGTCTTTTCTCTCTATAGGAATCATCATCCACTATACCCTTAAGAGAAACTCTCCAAGAAGGAATTTCTAACTCTAAAGGCATAATGGCATCAACACCATAAACAATATTATAAAGGGTACAACCCATAGCAACACGTACACTCGTGTGATAAGCCCACAAAAAATAGGTTAATTAAGTATGCCAATCCTTACCATGCTTGTTTACAGTCTTTTGAAGAATTTATTCAATTATCCTATTATAAGACTCTTCTTGACCATTGGATTAAGCATAATAAGGTGTAGAAAATTTATGTTGAATATGATATTTCTTGAGAAACCTCTTCACATCCTTATTTTTGAATGATGTTCCATTATCTAAAACTAAGGTGGACGAAATCCCAAATCGAGAAATGATGTTTTCCAAAATGAATTGACAGATTACTTTAGCATTAGTGGATCTAAGAGGAATGGCTTCCACCCACTTCGTAGAGTAATTAGTGGCAATTATAATGAAGGTATTTCCTTGAGATGAAGGAGGAGATATTTTACCAACAAGATCCAAACCCCATGTAGAAAAGGGCCAAGATGCTACTTGTGATCGAAGCTCTTGGGCAAGGGCATGGATCAAATTGCTATGTTGCTGACATTGATGACATCATTTAACAAACGCAAAAGAATCCTTTTCCATGGTTTGCCAATAATATCCCATTCAGAGCAATCTCTGAACTAAAGACCTACTCCCAAAATACCCCCCACAAGTACCTGAATGTGCTTCTTTGAGAGCTATAGAGACCTCAGTGTTGTTTAAGCATCGAAGGAGAATAACATTATAACCCCTCATATAGAGAACATTAGAAAGGATAATGTATGTAGCAACCAATTTGCGAACCCTATCCCTAGTATTCTTATTCGTAGAGTCAAGAAAGGTACCATCACTCAAATATCTAACGACATGCAAGTACCATTCGTCAGAATCTATAATGCAACAATATGCCACATCACTAGGGTTATCAGCAATAGTCGGGGAAGTAAGGTTGTGAATAGTGAATTGAATATCCACCATGGGGTCCTCTAGAGACACAAGAGAGGCAACACATGCCATTGCATTAGCATATCAATTATCTTTTCGAGGAACAGGCTCCATGGTGTAAGAATCAATTTTTTGTAACAAGGGTAAAGCTAGATCTTTGTACTGTGATAATTTGTCTTGTTTAGCTTGATAAACTCATGTCACTTGTCTTATGATTAGTTGTGAATCTCCATAAATGTGTAGATTATTCACACTCAATGCCAAGGCTACTTTAATTCTAGCTATAAGAGCTTCATATTCAGCAATATTGTTGATACATAATAAATTGAGACGATATGATAAAGGAATAGGCTTCCTTTTAGGAGAAATTAAGACCACCCTCGCTCCCGATCCTGTACGACTCTTAGAGTCATCGAAGTATAGTTCCCAAGTCTCATCAACCTCAATGGAAAGAATGTATTCATCAGGGAAAGACTCTGAATTAGGTAGGAAGAAGGGTGAAGGAGCATCAACTAAATGATCGATCAATGCTTGACCCTTTATTGCCTTTTGTGAGACAAACTTAAGGTCAAACTTAGTCAACATCATAACCCACTTAGCTAAGCATCTGGAAAGATCAGTTTTGGAGAAAAGATGTTTAAGAGGATCAAATTTAATGATAACATTAATCTCAGCATTCAAAAGATAATGCCTCAACTTTTAGATTGCAAAGACTAAAGCAAGGCACTATCTCTCTATCGCAGAATATCAAACTTCATAATTGAGTAGAGTGTGGCTTATGTAATAAACTGGGCATTCTCTACAATCCTTATCATATTGTGCCAATAAGGATTCAAGAGCTTGAGGGGAAGCAGTGATATATAGAAGAAAAGGCTTAGTAGGGTCAGTCGATTGAAGAATGGGAGGATTCGCCAAATAAGTTTTTAAGTCTTTGAATGCTTGACGACAATCCTCATTCCATTGGAAGTGATATTCTTCTTAAGTAATTGCATGAAAGGAAAGGTACGATCCACAAGTTGAGAGATGAACCTATGAATAGCTTGGATCTTTCCTCGTAAACTTTTTAATTGAGAAACATTCTTAGGAGGTGGTATGTTAACAATAGCATCTATCTTTTTTGTATCCACCTCAACGCCACAATATGAAGCTATGAATCCTAATAGCTTTACATTATCTACACCAGAAATGTATTTTTGGGGATTCAAACACATGTTGTACTTTCAAATTCTCTCAAATATTTGACAAAGGATCTTAAGATGATCTGTACGAAGGACGGATTTAGCTAAGATATCATCAACGTAATATTCTAAGGTCTTATGCATATAATCATGGAAAATGACAGTCATAGCACGCTGATAGGTTGCACCTATGTTTTTCAATCCAAAAGGCATCACAATCCAACAAAACGTACCCCAAGGAGTTGTGAAAGTAGTTTTATATTGATCTTGGGGATTGATGAAAATTTGATTATATCCTAAGAAACCATCCATAAAGGATAGTATATCATGCCTACTACTGAATCTACTAGCATATCAATATTCCATATGGGAAAATCATCTTTTAAAGAGCCTTGTTCAAATCACAAAATTAGTAAGCATCCTAATCTTGTTTTTTAGCTTTAGCCACCACCACAATGTTTGAAATCCATGGGGAAAATCGATAGGACAAATGAATCTAGCATCCAACAATTTTTCAATCTTAGCTTTAACAAGTAATGCCACTTTAGGGTGAATCTTTTGAATCTTTTGCTTCACAGGTTTAGCATCAGGAATTAGAACAATGTTATGAGTGAGAATCCTAGGATCTACGCCAGGCATGTCAGAATATATCCAAGCAAAGATCTCAAGAAATTCATGTAACAACTCAAAATATTGTTTTTGCTGCACTTCATCAAGGTATTTCCCTATCTTGATGATCTTATATTCAACACAAGGATCCATCTTGATATCAATGGTGTCATTTATTAGGAGATTACTTTGTTGAGGAGTATCTCTCAATTGAGGAAATACTTTAACTATCTCATCATTATTTATTTCCTTCCCGAAGTAAGATTTTGTATTTAAACAATAGCGAAAACTATGATTGTGGTGATAATGAGGAAGGTTGTCATAAGCTCCCAATAATTCAGCTAAGGAATCATCAGTAGAAAAAACATCCAAAGCAAAGACATGAGAAGGGTCAAAGTCAATATACTCTAGATATTTTAATGTGAGAGAAGAATAAATGACATTAACACTAATAGATGGTCTCTTAGAGGCTTCAGTATGCTTGAAAGGATCATAACCAAGCCCAAATGTCATATCATGAAAGTTGTTTTCCAAGGGAACTTTAATCCCTTGTTCTTGAGCACCACATCCATTTCCATTATATCCACACCTAGCTAGGATGTGAAAACCGAGACCATAAAGGTTAGTCATTTCCGAAGAAGAAGGAGGATTTTCAAAAAGTGAAGGATCAAAATCCTCTAAACCAGAAACTAACGGAGATGAAATCTGAGAAACAGCCACAAATTTATTACTCAATGACCCAAATAAAGTAGATTTCTTTTTAGGTTCTTCTTCTTCTTTCTTCTTTTTTACCTTAGGTTCTCTAGGGTGAATTTTGTATTCTCCTATGAAAGTATGATTGAAATCAAGGGATCCCCAATCATCTTTTGCAAGAATCTGTTCATGAGAGAAAATGTTCTCAATCATAGAGTTAGGCTAAGAAAATTCTTCCTCGAGAACCTTAGGTCCACTTGAGGAAGCATCGGGGATCGATCCAAATATAGGAGACATGTTTGATGAAATAATCACACTAATTGGAATAGAATCTTCAGAGGAAATGTCTAAGATAGTTGGGGAAGAATTGATTGAAGGGGATTTAGAACTTGATGTTTGTAAACAAGCCTTAAATCTCATGTCTCCTAACAAGGTATATGTTGTATTGTTGTGAATGAATTTGATTTGCCTATGCAATGTAGAGGGAACAACTTGCATGCTATGAATCCAAGGTCTTCCTAGCAACAAGTTATATGTCAACTCTCCAGACATGACATGAATAGGAGTAGGTAAAGTAATAGAACCTACCTTAATAGGCAAGGTGATGATACCTAGTGAAGATTTAACTGATAGTTCTAATACTTAATATAAGTACAGATCCAATAGCCAACAAGATGAGAGGGGGGGGTGAATCATACAAACTTAATCTTCCATAAAAACATCAGATTCAACCTCGGTAACATATACTTCTGTAATATATCCAAAACTGTAAAAAATGCAAACTCAAAAGCATATAAACATCATAAACCTCATAACACCAGATTTAACGTGGAAACCCAAATAGGGAAAAACCACTGTGGGATTTTGGACCCACTAAGAAATATACTCTTCTAGAGTATGCTCGGTTAAAAGCAAATCTTGTTAAAGATTACAAACACATTGCTAGATGTGACCCGGTTAAGGGATTTCCCTCATATCTATTAGGATCTTCACCTTGTTAAAAGTGACCTTGTTAAAGGATTTCAAACACTCAATCAGAATGTCACCTTGCTAGAGGGTTTTACAAATAAGACTGTTAAGTCCACTCGGTTAAGAGATTTTCTGTCACTTTCACAAAATAACAGTAATAAAAATCTATCTGCAACTTCACATCTAAAATGCTAAAGCAGATTCTTATTTGCTCAATATAATTTAGACATAGAACTAATCTTGTCCATCTGTTGGGCTTCTATACTTTGTTAATCAAACAGGTCTCCAAGCTTATGTGCTCAGTAATCACTATGTAGCATCCCTGTGCATACACTTGCCCGCATACATTGTTTATCAACAGTTTCCTATTTATAAACAATTAGCTAACCACTTAATCTCCTTGATCACATTTCCCATGATTAATCGTAGCCATCAGATCTTCAATCTTGTCCAGGTTCAATGTATCTTTCGATCTGAAAAATGTTTTACCCCACCTTGGAACTTGCATACATTTCTTGGAACTTGTGCTAGGGTATTGTGGTTCAATCTGAGCTGTAGATCTCCCTGCCAACTTTCCTTTGCCATAGATTCATTAACAAACTTCATGCACGGCTCACCAATCATTTGATCAGTTCCAACTCATCAGCTTCCTTCATTAAATAATGCATGTAAACATTTAATGCATTATGTTATAGCTCGGTTACAACTCGATGAATACTAAACTTCACTCGGTAGACATTCTGCCTTCATTAAACGATAGCAATAACCTTAGGGTTTACCGACTAGGTTCTTTGCTTGGTAATATCGTATAGTATTAACCTTACAATTTACAACATATGTATGATGTCAAAACAATCTAAACATCATGATCTCATCATTGTCTGACTCGGTAATAGTTGCCCATTGAATACCTTATTCATCCCCTTATTCATCATATTCTTTCTGTGTCTTTTACCAACATCTTTATACTCTTCAAATCATACTTCTCAAGATATGGCAACATCTTACTGAATTAGAAAATCAAATTTCTTGACATCAATGACAAAATAATAATATCAAGACAGTAAACATCCTTAATCAGTTATATCCATAATCATCAACAACCTTCTCAATATCCTTTTTGAAATACCAACAATCTTCCATTGTCTGTTATAATGCCAAATGCTAACAATCTCCCCCTTTGGCATTGATGGCAAAACCAATTGATTTGACCTTAAAAGATTCGGATTGCTGTGATTCTGAAATGCTGAAATGTTCTGTTGCTGTCAACAGATTTTCTCCCCCATACATTAGACTTCTCCTCTTTTTTCAGTCTTCTTTCCAATCTTCAGTCTTCTCTTAGTCTTCTCTCCCTTATATTAGTCTTCTCCCCCTTTGACAACAATGCCAAAAAGTAAAGAACTAAAACATAATTTCTTCCTTTATGAAGTGAATTCCTATTGTTGTGTATCAACTGAGTCTCGGTCTAAGCATTTGTCTACAATTCCTGTTTTCTGTATTGTGTCCTGTATTATTTCCTATACACCTTTAGAAAACATCCTAAAGTGTATAAATCAGCATCAACTCCTAAAAAGATATTCGATAGATTCATTAAATTGATGCTTTCACCGAACTCAGTCAGTGAGTAGAAGATAGGGGTAGGACCCCTAACTTACTTCTGAGATATTCAAAAGTGTCCCTTGGTAGTGGTTTGGTGAAGATATCTGCTATTTGTTCCTTTGTGCTAACATATTCCAACACCACTTTCTCCTTTTGATCTTCTTCTCTAAGATAATGATATTTGATAGAGATGTGCTTTGTCTTAGAGTGCATAACAGGGTTTTTTGAAATGTTAATGGCACTAGTATTGTCATAGAATATAGTTACTGGCTCAGTAACTTTCTCATTTATACCTTTCAACAGTTATTTGATCCATGCAATGTTGGTACAATTCAGTGCTGCAACAACGTATTCAGCTTCTGTTGTTGACTGTGAAACACATCCTTGTTTCTTGCTAAGCTAACTCACTAGTCTTTCTCCTAAAAAGAAAGCTCCTCCACTTGTGCTTTTTCTGTCATCAATGTTGCCTGCCCAATCAGCATCAGTATAAACTTTTAAATCAAAATCATTTCCTTTCTGATATACTAAGCCATAATCCTCAATGCCTTTCAAGTATCTAAAGATTCTTTTGATTGCTGTCATGTGTGTTTCCTTAGGATTTGCAGAGAATATTGTAACTATACCTACTGCATGTCCTATGTCTGGTCTGCTGTGAAAAACATATTGTAGCTTTCCAATCATGGATCAGTAGAGTGTCTCATCAACAAATGCAGATTCATCATTCTTTGATAATTTACAGTTGGTAGTCATAGGAGTACTTACTGGTTTTGAATCCTCCATTCCAAATTTCTTCAAGATTTCCTTTATGTACTTGGATTGAGTAATGAAAATCTCATTTTTCATTTGCAGTATCTGTAAACCTATAAAATACTTTATCTCACCGATTAATGACATCTCAAATTCTTTGCTCATTTCATTTCCAAAGTTCTTGCATAAAGAGTCATTTCCACAAAATATAATATCATCAACAAATATGGCTGAGATCACTATTCCATTTTCATCATTCTTCATGTACATGTTGTTGTTCTCACTTGTCCTTATAAAACCAACCTTAATCAAATAAGAGTGCAATATTTCATACCATGCTCTAGGTGCTTGTTTCAAACCATATAAAGCGTTGTTCAATTTACATACCTGATCTTTATTATTGTCTTCAACAAGTCTAGCAACAGGTGCAAAAGTTTCACCATAATAAATTCCTTCTTCTTGAGCATAACCTTTGCAAACTAGTCTTGCTTTATTTTGAATGACCTCTCCTTTTTCATTTAACTTGTTTTTGAAAATCCACTTTGTACCGATTACATTTTTGTCCTTTGGTCTTGGGATTAGTGTCCATGTGTCATTCTTCTTGATTTGATCCATCTCTTCTGTCATAGCATTAATCCAATGTTCACTGTTAAATGCCTCTTTCACTATTCTCGGTTCAAATTCAGATATCAAACATGTGTTCTATCTCAGTTTGTTCCTTGTCATCACTGGATCATCCTTATCTCCTATAATCTGACTTGGTGCATGATGTCTTCTGACATACTTGGCTAATACAGGCTCAGTAGGCTCTGTATGATCTTCTTCATCACTCGGTAACTGGATATTCTCTTCATTTTCTTCAACATTTTTCTCGGTAAGACTTGTTGGTTGAACATAGACAAATTCATCATAGTCTTCTAGTTCCTTGGAATTTCCTTCATCATTTCTTTCTGCAAATTCATCAATTTTCACATTTGCACTTTCTACTATTTTGTTAGATGATTTGATCAGACATTTAAATGCTTTGCTTCTAGAAGAATAACCTAGAAATGTTCCTTCTTCACTTTTCTGATCAAACTTGCCATTTCTATCATCTTTATGAACATAGCATCTACTTCCAAAGATTTTAAAATAACTTACATTAGGTTTCTTATTATACCAAATTTCATATGGTGTCTTCAAAGTACCTTTCTTCAATTGTACTTGGTTCAGGGTGTAAACTGTTGTGCTTATTGCTTCTCTCCAAAATGTTTGTGACACTTTCTTTTCAATCATCAATGTTCTAGCATAATCCACAATAGATCTGTTTCTTCTCTCAGCTATTCCATTCTGTTTTGGAGTTCTCAATGCAGAGACTTGTCTTTTAATACCATGATCATTGCAGAATAAGTTGAACTCATCAGATGTAAACTCTCCTCCTCTATCTGATCTAAGACATTTCAGTTGTCTTCCTATTTCATTTTCAACTCTTGCCTTGTACCATTTAAACATTTGAAAAGCTTCTAATTTTTCTTTTAAAAACATTACTGACATCATCCTTGAATAGTCATCCACAAATAATATGAAATATTTATCACCATTATAACTTTGAACTTTCATTGGACCACAAAGATCAGTGTGCACAAGATCTAAAATTCCCTTAGAAGTGTACGACTTACTTGTAAAGCTTGATCTTGTCATCTTACCCATCTGGCATCCTCAGCACTATGAGCATTCTTAGGTTTTTGAAGACTTGGTAGACCTCTTACTCGGTGCTTCTTGCTTATTTTGATCAGATTATCAAAATTTACATGACAAAACCTTTTATGTCATAACCAGGTATCATCTATCTTTGCATACAAACACTTATTCTGAGTTGAGTCAATGTGAAATGTGTTACCTTTTGTTTGTGTCCTAGTAGCAGCTAACTTTCCATTCTTGTCATGAACTTTGACAATTCCTTTCTGAAATTCTGTTTGATAACCTATATTGTTTAGCTGTGCTACACTCAACAAATTGTATTTCAAACCTTCAACCCAATAAACATCATTGCATCTTGCATTATCAAGAAGTGTTATGGATCCTTTACCTCTTATCAGACATGGTGCATCATTACCAAATGTAACATATCCTCCATCATAATATTCTAACATAACAAACTTGTGTTTATCTCCTATCATATGATGTGAGCATCCACTATCTATGATCTAAGAATCATTAGTGTTTATGTGAGATATTAGGGCTTTTTCTTCATACCTTTCTTCATCTGATCCATCTTTGATAGCCACATAAACTACTTCCTTTGTATCAGTTTCATCTGATTTATCATCATTGGATTCCTCATCAGCTATTAAGCATGTCTTTCTATCTCTTCTTTTGAAGTCTCGGTGTCCTCTGTAATGATTATCTTTCTGTCTGTCATCTCGGTAATCTCTCTTTTCAGTAGAATCTTTGTCAGGACAGTTAGAAGCTATATGTCCTATTTTATCACAATTGAAACATTTCAAAGGTAGTTTTCCTTTATACTTACCTTTGCCTCTCGGTAACCTTCTAGCTAATAGTGCTTCAAATTCTTCTTGCTTTCTGATTTCCTCATATAGTTTGTGTACTTATTCCATGTTCTTACAAAATATTTCACTTGCTCCACTGTGATCTCCTTCAAAGTACTTATACTTTCTTTCATTGTATTCATTAGATTCATCAAGATGAAAAGAACTAAATGCAGATTCAACTTTATTTACCGAAGATCAACTGTTATCAAAATTACTTAACTCAAATGCATGTAGCTTACCAATAGTAGCATCTAAAGAAACTGGCATATTAGGTATAGACCTCAATTCATTGATTGCAGAGACTCGTATTGCATAATCTAGTAGAAGGGTTCTTAACAACTTACTTGTTATATCCTTTTCTTCAATAGTTCCACCTGCTCCTTTGATTTGATTGACAATGTCCTTTAGTCTTGTATTGTACTGAGTTATGTTCTCACCTTCATTCATCCTCATAGATTCAAGTTGTCCTCTTAGACTATCTACTTTTGCTCTTTGAACATGTTCATCTCCTCCATAAATTGATATGAGCTTATCCCACATAGCCTTTGCATCATTGCAGCCTTCTAGATCATTAAACTCTGAGTCGGTCAATGTAGATGTTATTTCAATCATTGCTTGAATATGTTCTTGCTTTGCCTTTATCTCTTCCATAGTAAATGGATACGTGCTCGGTGTAACAAAATCATTCTCCAGATAGCATACAGCATATTCTCCAACTCCTGATAGATGTAGCTTCATCCTTTTCTGCCATGTATAGAAACTTGACTTGTTCAGCTTCAGTGCATCCCTCTTATACATCTTTGGATCTTTAACTCAAGTGCCTTTAAACTTTTCTTCCAGAGTCCAAAGCTCTAATACCAATTGATAGTTCTGATACTTAATATAAGTATAGATCCAATAGCCAACAAGATGAGAGGGGGGGGGTGAATCATACAAACTTAATCTTCCATAAAAACATCAGATTCAACCTCGGTAACATATACTTCTGTAATATATCCAAAACTGTTAAACATGCAAACTCAAAAGCATATAAACATCATAAACCTCATAACACCAAATTTAACGTGGAAACCCAAATAGGGAAAAACCACTATGGGATTTCGAACCCACTAAGAAATATACTCTTCTAGAGTATGCTCGGTTAAAAGCAAATCCTGTTAAAGATTACAAACACATTGCTAGATGTGACCCGGTTAAGGGATTTCCCTAAGATCTATTAGGATCTTCACCTTGTTAGAAGTGACCTTGTTAAAGGATTTCAAACACTCAATCAGAATGTCACCTTGCTAGAGGGTTTTACAAATAAGACTGTTAAGTCCACTCGATTAAGAGATTTTCTGTCACTTTAACAAAATAACAATAATAAAAATCTATCTGCAACTTCACATCTAAAATGCTAAAGCAGATTCTTATTTGCTCAATATAATTTAGACATAGAACTAATCTTGTCCATCTATTGGGCTTCTATACTCTATTATTCAAACAGGTCTCCAAGCTTTTGTGCTCGGTAATCACTATGTAGCATCCCTGTGCATACACTTGCTCACATACATTGTTTATCAACAGTTTCCTATTTATAAATAATTAGCTAACCACTTAATCTCCTTGATCACATTTCCCATGATTAATCGTAGCCATCAGATCTTCAATCTTGTCCAGGTTCAATGTATCTTTCGATCTGAAAAACATTTTACCCCGCCTTGGAACTTGCATACATTTCTTGGAACTTATGCTAGGGTATTGCAGTTCAATTTGAGCTATAGATCTCCTTGCCAACTTTCCTTTGCCATAGATTCATTAACAAACTTCATGCACGGCTCACCAATCATTTAATCAGTTCCAGCTCATCAACTTCCTTTATTAAATAATGCATTCTGTTATAGCTTGGTTACAACTCGGTAAAAACTCGATGAATACTAAACTTCACTCGGTAGACATTCCGCCTTCATTAACCGATAGCGATAACCTTAGGGTTTACCAACTAGGTTCCTTAGGGTTTACCGACTAGGTTCCTTAGGGTTTACCGACTAGGTTCTTTGCTTGGTAACATCATATAGTATTAACCTTACAATTTACAACATATGTATGATGTCAAAACAATCTAAACATCATGATCTCATCATTGTCTGACTCGGTAATAGTTGCCCATTGAATACCTTATTCATCCCCTTATTCATCATATTCTTTCTGTGTCTTTTACTGACATCTTTATACTCTTCAAATCATACTTCTCAAGATATGGCAACATCTTACTAAATTAGAAAATCAAATTTCTTGACATCAATGACAAAATAATAATATCAAGATAGTAAACATCCTTAATCAGTTATATCCATAATCATCAACAACCTTCTCAATCTCCTTATTGAAATGCCAACAATCTTCCATTCTCAGTTATAATGCCAAATGCTAACATTAACAACATCAGCAAAGCCACGGATAGTGAGAGAATCAAGCTTGATAAGAGATGTATCAACATTGATCTTATGCAACAAGTTAATGCTACAAACATTAAGGCCAGAATCATTGTCCACTAATGTTCATCTTATCACGCTATCATTTATGATGACCACAATCATTAAGGGATCATATTGCTATTGAATTTTACTAGAAGGCAGCTCATCTTGTGTAAACATAATCTGAGCTTTAGGTGATGTAATAGAGTGAATCAAGGAAGCCATATTATTGGATGTCACTACGGGTGGGCCATTCAATGTTTTCAAGGCATCTTGTAGCATTCCATGATGAGCCGAGGAATTTTGAATCAAATCCCAAAGGGATATCTTGGCAGGAGTAGCTTTAAGTTGTTTGATAAGATCGTATTCCTTACCAAGAGTTTGTGAAATAGGAGGTGCTTGAGGAAGAATGATTTAAGGATCAGGTAGAGGAGTCGAAACAACCAGAGGAGGCTTAGGTTTCCTATTATTTCTTGTATTATAGGTATGGGCAATAACATTATATCTCTCCTTAGTAAGTTATCTGGCATAGCTATAAGGACTCTTAGTGGGATTCCTTCGTTGAACCGTAATGATAGGCTTGTTTGGATTGCTAAAGGAATCATGACCATATCCACCTTGAACCGTAAAAAGAGGTTGATTGGGAAGGGGTGAAGTTGGAGAAGGACAAGCACCTTGGACAACAAAAAAAGGTTTGCTATGTTTATTCACATTGATCATATTGATTAACTTTTTAGATGCATTATTCTTCTTTGAAAGTTTAGGCAAAGACATAAAGTCATTGAGGGCATCATCCAATAAAGCATGGTCATAGTGATTGAAAGGCTTATCTTTGGATTCAAAAGAAAACATAACATCATAGAGGGAATCATGGGAATCAACTATGTTGCTAGATCTAGTGGAGGAGATGATAGGAATATACCCATGAGAGGGATCATTCAACTTGTCTTTCTCATCACCACGAAATGGCACAGTAACAAGGTTGATTAATTTTTGGCAAAATGAGTGTTTAGAAGGCTTAAGGTTCAAAAACTCATCTAGAGCTTCATCTAATCTATCCTTACTAAACTCATAATCAACAAAATTGCATACATCATCAAAAGCATGAACTTCTTGCAAATAGAAATTTGACATTTTAAAATGAAAATTGCATGAAACTTAAACACACAATGCAAGGAAAATGAAAGAAACCTATATTATTATTTTTTATTTTTCTTTTTTCTTTTTGCTTTTTTTGTTTTGAAAGCAAATGAAATAAATTAGATCTAGATCTAACAATGCAATGTAATGCAAATGAAATTGGATTCATGTCAGATTCACCAAAGATGTGTAGGGGAAAACATGAGACTAAGTATGGAAACCCTAATCCCACTCTCATACACACCCATGGAATACGAAAGAGCCTAGGGTAGTAACGTACGTCGGCTACCTCTTATGAGAAATAGAGAGTCATGGATTAACTCTTAAGTTTTCTATTCCTTTGTTGTAAATGAGAGAGGAATTATATGAAATGCAATCTAACCTAGAAAGCAAGTAAACAAGCAAATCCTAATCTGAGAATGCAGATCAAAGCACAACTGATACACTGCTAAAAAGTACAGATTGGAAGGAAAAATAAAAGGTGCACCTGTGTCTAAAATCTTAGTAGAAATGTCTGGGAATAGGGTGCCATGCCATTGTCTTGATTCTACAATTCTGGGGCGGCAATTGACATAAGGGATTTTGAGATTTGTGAGTTGTTATTCTGCCAAGTCATGCTGATAGAGGGCAGGACCAAGGCACCACACCCCTATCCTAGACAGGACCAGGGCACCATGCCCCTATCCTTGATAGGTTTCTTCACTTTTGGAGGTTTTTGGGTGGTGTAGATGCCTATTCCAAGCCTATACCTACTTCCATATTCCCGTTTCTGTACCTACAATTGAAAAGGAAGGTTTAGGGTTGCTATATAGGGTTTTGTTGTAGTCAAACCCCCATGTTAGTGATTTCCATCTCCATGAATAGCCAATAATGTACTAAAAATTTGTGTGCAAGAACCTTGTGTATATGCAAGATCCTAAGAATGAAAGTAAACAACCTAGAGTAAACACTAATTGCTTATAATTGAAAAAGTAAATGCTCTAAATCCATAATGTAAAGTGATCTAAAGCATGAATATGAATCAAAATGAAGCTTATGCAAAGATCTGAAAACAAGATGAAACCATACCCAACCCCAAGGGAGAGGTACAAGCCAATCGTCAGTCGATGATCTTCTATTGTTCTTCTACATCTTCAAAAGCCTCCAATTGATAAAATGATGCTTGATGAATGTTCGATGGATGAATGTTGAATGTTCTTGGAGACTTCAAATATTTACTCTTTGCTACAAAGAAGGCTCTAATAGTCCAAAAGCCTGCTCTTAGATTCTTAGAAGAAGACCCCTTCAAATGAAGAAAGAGAGCTCTTAAGTATGAAACCTTAGATCTTAATTTCATGTTTAGGCCGACCTAGGATTTGAATTTCCCATTGATATTTTGGGGCTAAGCATTTTCATATCATAGGATTGTGCTCCCAAAATTTTAGGAAAAAATTCGTGGACCATGTGCATTCCTTCCACGGTCTGACCAACTTTTCCCCGAATTTTCAGGGTCATTAAATATGATGATATTAGAGCACATCCCAAAGTTACAACTAATTTTGATATGTTTTGATATGTGAAATCAGGCCTAAATGGTTGAAATAAGACATAATTAGGGTTTGTGATTAAATGATTCATTGGAGGAATAACATGAAAAGGGGCACACTTAGGGTAAAGGGCCCAACTTTATAATATGTAAGGTGATGAGACAAGACCTTAGATTTAATTTAATTAATTAATTAAATGCTTAAAGAGGAATGATAAATGCAAAATACAAAACACACTAAGGTGGGTGCTAATATAATTGTGAAATTGTACCACCCTAGCAAGGGTGTACAATTTACGTCACTACAATAGCAATCTTGCATCAACCAAAAATATTTTCCATTATGTTTTACTTTTTGTTTTCATTTTTAACATTTTTTTTTATGTGTCCCAGTTTTGGCTCACCGGATCCTGTGGAGTTGGATTCTACTTGAAGACTTGATCATCTTCCTTATTCCCAAACCACAAAGCATTTGGATCTTTTTCTGGCAAGTTATCACTATCAGTTTCCATGATAGTTTCCTGTTATTGGTTGCCTAGACCTATTTGAATTGGTGATGTATCGGAACCCTTCCGTAGCTTGTGGATCCCTGAGTGTTGATTCTGATGTTTTTTGGCATGTGGTCGACCTTGTCCCACGATCTATACTTCATCCTTTGGATTTTCTAGAGGAATCTCTTGGCGGAGGCCGACCTTGTTGGTTTTACATGTTAGGTCTTGTTCTTTGGGTTTTGATCCCTTTTGGGGCTGATTGGATCCCTTGGATCATATAAATCATTGTATTGAGCATTAGAATAAACAATCAAACAATGAAGTAGTTAGAATAAGCGTAGAAGATAGATCTTAATATTAAAGGTCCTAATTGTGACCTATTCTATACTTTGAGCATGTTTAGCAGGCATGTGGGTCGGTCTCTGTAACCAAGTTGATTGTAATCAATTTTCATGAAATAAATCAATCTGTTTTGCATTGCCTCCATCATATCTTTGTGTTTCCATTATGTTTACTCTTTCTAACTGGTCCAAATTAATCTCTTTGAGGTCCCTCCTAACCGGTGACTGCTTTAACTAGTATCAGAGCAAGTTTTTATTTTGGAGGTTGTGTGTCTAGAGATTTTTGTTGTAGGGTGGCAAACTATGGATCCGACTTGTAGCTGTAGAGGACCATCCTAAATGATGGCACGAAGAGGAACTAGGAATGGTGGAGCATGTGGGAATGTAAACCCTGTTGTGAGGGATGGCATCCCGGTTGGAAGCCATGGAGATAGCCCAAAGAAGAGGCCGACACATTGAAGATGTAAGTGAATATGGAGGAGAAGAAGCCCTGGTAGAACAAGTAAACCCATTGACGGTTGATACAAATGAGGAAAGGTTTTTGAGGGTTTTGAGTAGGGTGAATACTAAACCTCATTTTACCCCACCAAAATATGATGGGAAGTTGGATCTTCATGAATTGATAGATTGGATCTCAAAGATGGAGAAATATTTTGATTTTGAAAATACTGTTGAAGAAAGGAAGGTGAAATATGCCTGTACCCAGTTGAAAGGTCATGCATCTCTTTGGTTGGATCATTTGTAAGTTGATACATAGAGAAGAGGTAAAGAGAAGATCAAGACATGGGATCGGATGATTGCTAAGTTGAAATCAAAATTTATGCATGTTGATTACCAAGTGAATCTATTCCAGAAGTTGCAGAATTTGAGATAGAAGGAATCTAGTGTGAAGGAGTACACCGAAGCATTGTACAAGTTGAACATCAGATCTGGATATGTTGATGATGAAGTTGAACAAGTTGCAAGATATTTGAATGGATTGTGGGTGTCTATACAAGATGAACTTAGTTTGATCAAATTAGAGAGAGCTGAAGAGACTTACCAGTATGCCCTAAAGGGAAAAGAGAAGTTAAACAAAAGACATGAGTAGAGGCAGAGAGGCAGAGGTGGAAGGTTTACCGGAGGAATATTTCAAGGAGGAAGAGGATATGCCGAAGGTAGAGAAACCTATATAGATCAGAACAAGGACAAGGAAGTTGACAAAGAAGGTAATTCATATCAAAAAGATGATAAAATTTCCACCGAAGGAGAGAACCGGATGGCTATTGGAGTGGGAATTTTGGAAGACAAGACAAGAGAAAATTTAGAGGAACTTGCCTTAAGTGTGGAGGACAAGGACATCTTTCTTTCGAGTGTAAGAAGACAGAGAATACTAGAAGAGAAGCAATGGGGAAAGAAATCCCCATTGGATCAGACAATAAACCAGAATATGGAAAACTGTTGATGATGAAGAGAGCTCTGTGTCATACTAGGAGAGATGAAGAGCCCTTGCAGAGGAAGAATTTGTTCAAGATCAAATAAAAGGTATCTGATAAGTGTTGTAAAGTTGTTATTGATAGTGGTAGTTCAGATAATCTTGTTTCAGAAGAGATGTTAAATAAGTTGAATTTGGAGAGATTGAAACACCCTAAACCTTATCAGATAGCATGGATTCAGGATGAACATAAGTTGTTAGTAAGTGAGTGAAATTAAAAATTGGGAATTATCATGATGAAGTCTTGTGTGATATTATGCCTACGGATATTAGTCATCTTTTGTTGGGTAGACCTTGGCAGTTTGATAGACAGATAGTATATGATGGGAGGAAGAATACATACATTATTATGGTCAATGAGATGAAGCAAACCTTGTTGCCTTTGGAGGAACCTTTGAAGAATGAAGTTCATACGAATGCTAGAATTTGTTTGGTAGATGGAAGGAAATTCCTGGATGGATTAAGACATGAGAATGTGTTTATTTCTTAATTCCTAAGAAGACTAAGAATCTGGAGCATGAAGAGGAACAACCAGAAGAGATAAAATATTTGTTGACAGAATATGAAGACATCATTTAGATAATGTACTTGATGGATTGCCACCTATGAGAAGTATCAGTCATTGCATGGACCTAGTTCCCGGAGCTAGTTTGCCTAAGAAAGCTGCACACTGGATGACACCAGCAAAGAATGAAGAACTGAATAGACAAGTGCAGGAGCTTTTGAAGAAAGGTTTGATCAAAGAAACTCTGAGATCTTGTGCAGAGCCAACCGTATTAGCACCTAAGAAGAATGTTGAGTGGAGAATGTGCATTGATTCTAGAGCAATAAACAAGATCATAGTGAAATGTCAATTTCCTTTGCCTAGGATGGATGACATAATGGACTGTTTGAGTGGAGCCAAATACTTTACAAAGATAGATTTGAAGATTGGATATCTTTAGATAAGGATCAGAGAAGGAGGTGAGTTGAAGACAACATTCAAGGCAAATGAAGGACTGTATGAATGGTTGGTGATGCCTTTTGGGTTAATTAATACACCGAGTACTTTCATGAGGTTGATGAATGAGGTATTGAAGAAATTATTGGGTAAGTTTATTATTGTATATTTGGATGACATTCTGATTTTCAGTAGGACAAAAGAGGATCATTTGTTGCATTTGAGACAAGTTTTGCAGAGGTTGAGAGAACAAAAGTTGTTGATAAATATTAAGAAGTGTATTTTCATGAAGGATGAGTTAGTCTATTTGGGATTTATGATATATGAGGATAGTTTGAAGATGGACCCTGAGAAAGTAAAACCAATTGTTGAGTGGTCTACACCACAAAGCATTTGAAAAGTAAGATCATTTCATGGATTGGCTAGTTTCTACAGGAAGTTCATCAGAAATTTCAGTTTGTAACCCTATGACTAAGACCATGAGAGGGGATAATAAGGAATTAAAATGGACCACCAGAGCAAACAAAAGTTTTGAGTTATTGAAGCAAAAAGTGACTAAGCAACCTGTGCTATCTTTACCGGATTTTAATAAAGTATTTCAAGTGGATTGTGATGCAAGTGGAACAGCAATAGGAGCAATCTTGAGTCAGGAAGGGAGAGAAGTAGCTTATTTCATTGAGAAATTGAATGATGCTCAAAGGAGATATTCAATGTATGATCAGGAGTTTTATGCCATAGTTCAAGCCTTGAAGAACTAGGGACATTACCTGTTGCCTAAGGAACTTGTGTTGTATATAGATCATCAAGCCTTGTAGTATTTGAACAGACAGAGTAAGTTGAATCAGAGAAATATGAGATGGGTAGAATTCTTGCAGAGTTACAACTTTGTGTTGAAGTATAGAAGTGGGATATGTAACAAATTTGTTGATGCATTCAGTAGGAGAAGGAATTTGCTGACAAAGATGAGAGTGACATAATTAGGATTTGAATAATTAAATACTTTGTATGATGATGACCCAGATTTTGCAAAACTTTGGAGAGCATGTAGAGAACTGGTTATGGTAGATAGAAGCAAGTTCCTAGATTACTTTATTTATGATGGGATTTTATTTAGAGGACTTTAGTTGTGCATACCTAAGAGTTCTATGAGGGAGAATCTGATAAAGGAGAAACATAGTGGAGGATTAGTTGGACATTTTGGTATTGACAAAATAGTAGCATTGGTGAGTGAGAAATGCTTTTGGCCCCAGATTCATAAGGATGTTAAGAAATATGTGCAAAGTTATAGATTTTGTCAAGTTGAAAAGGGTAGTAGTCAAAATGTGGGATTGTATAAACCTTTGATAGTACTAGTAAGACCTTGGGAGGATATAAGCATGGATTTTATACTTGGATTACCTAAAACACCAAGAGGGAATGATTCTATATTTGTAGTAGTGGATAGATTCTCGAAGATGGCTCATTTTATACCTTGTAAGAAGACATCAGGTGCTTTACATGTAGCAGACCTATTTTTTAAGGAAGTAATGAGATTGCATGGGTTACCTAAGATTATAGTTTCAGACAAAGACACTAAGTTTGTTGGCTATTTTTGGAAAACACTTTGGAAGAAGATGAAGACATATTTGAAGTTTAGTTCTACTTTTCATCCATGAACTGGTGGACAGACAAAGTAGTTAATCCACGCTTGGGAAAATTATTGAGATGTTTAATTGGAGATAAAACCAGAAGTTGGGATGTGATCCTTGCACAAGAAGAGTTTGCCTACAACAATTCAGTAAAAAAGAGTACCGGAAGAACACCTTTTGAGATTGTTACGGAGTGCATCCTAAAGGTATATCAGAATTAAGAGATATTAGCAGTGAAGATGAGAGAAGTTCAGAAGGAGAAGACTTTGCAGATCACATGGCAACCTTGCATATTCAAGTTAAGTAGCATTTGGAGGACATGAACAACAAGTATAAGGAGAAGGCAGATGAGAAGAGGAGACAAAAAGAATTTGAAGCTGGCGATGAAGTCATGGTATGTCTGAGAAAAGAAATATTCCCAGTTAAAACTTATAACAAATTGTAGATGAAAATTTTTGGATCTTGCAGGATTTTGAGGAGGTTCAGTTTTGGGAATGCATATGAAGTGGAGTTACTAGATAGTCTGAGTATTTCACCTGTGTTTAAAATTGAAAATCTTCATGAGTATCATGAACTAGAATTCAATAAGGCCAGAATTGTAGACATGGAGAAACAGTTGCCCTGGAAGGAACCGGACCATATTGAAGAAACTTTGGATAGTAGGATTGGGCATAGTACCCAAAGTAGTCAATATAAGGACAAACAAGTTGAAGATTCATCTTGGATTTCTCAGGCAGAGGTAGACCACCTTGGTTCTCCTCTGACTCCAAGAAACTGAGAGGCTCACTTTTTCAATAACCCCAGATGTCTGATGCAGGAGCATCCTCAGTTCATAGAAATCTTGCATCAACCAAAAATATTTTCCTTTTTGTTTTGTTTTTTGTTTGCAGTTTCAACATTTCTTTCTATGTGTCCCAATTTTGGCTCACCAGATCCTATGGAGTTGGATTCTACTTGAAGACTTGATCATCTTCCTTATTCCCAAACCATAAAGCATTTGGATCTTATTCTAAAAAGTTATCGCTATCGGTTTCCATGATAGTTTCTTGTTACTAGGTGCCTAGACCTATTTGCATTGGTGATCTACTAGAACCCTTCCATAGCTTGTGGAGCCTTGAGTGTTGATTCAAATGTTTCTTGGCATGTGGTCAACCTTTTCCTATGATCTACACTTCATCCTTTGGAATTTCTAAAGGAATCTCTTGGCGAAGGCCAACCTTGTTGGTTTTACAAGTTAGGTCTTGTTCTTCGGGTTTTGATCCCTTTTTGGGCCGACTGGATCCCTTGGATCATATAAATCATTATATTGAGCATTAGAATGAACAATCAAATAATGAAGTAGTTAGATTGAGCATATAAGATAGATCTTAAGATTGAAGGTCCCACCTATTCTGTACTTTGAGCATCTTTAGCAAGCCTGTGAGTCGATTTCTGTAACCCAATTGTTACCGGTTGATTGTAATCAATTTTCATGAAATAATTCAATATTTTTTGCATTGCCTCCATCATATCTTTGTGTTTCCATTATGTTTACTCTTGTTGACCAGTCTGGATTGATCTCTTTGAGGTCCCTCCTAACCGGTGATTGCTTCATGTATTTACTATTTTCTAATTGTAAATCATAAACTTTGTCAACCATCTATCCAATACTCAAAAGATAATGCTTCAAACCTTTAACATACAAGACATCATTAGTATTATTCTTACCATCAAAGTAAATAGAGCCTCTACCACATATCACACATGCTTTGTCATCTTGAAATCTTATTATTCCACCATCATATCTTTCTATACAAATTTTATTTTATCACCAGGCATATGATGTGAACAACCGTTGTCAATCACCCATTCATCTTTTTCTTCAACTCTAGCAGCTAAACTTTTATCCTCAAAAGTGTAGCTTGTGGAATCAATAGGCACTAGTCCATCTTCTTTGATAGCAATAAACACAACTTTATCTCCTTCTAATTCTTCATATGTAACACCTTCATCTCCTTCTGATTCTTCATCTGTAAAACCTTCATCGACAACATAGTAGTAGTTCTTGTGATTCTTATACTTCTAATTAGGCTTGTAAGGCTTATCATACTTCCCGTGCTTCTCATATCTATCATTTATATCATGCTTATAAAATATATCATGCCTATCATACTTAGCTATTCTCTCCAAGAATCTAGAAGCAAAATGTCCTACCTTATTGCAAGAGATACATTTCAAAGGCAATTTTCTATCATACTTACCGGCTCCTTTAGGCAATCTCTGGGCAATCAATACTTCAAGCTCATCCAATTCTCTTTCTTTCTCTTCCATTTGTCTTCTCTCTCTTTCATATCTAGATATTTTGCATTCATTGGGATCATACTTCTTCTTTTCGAATACAAAATCTCTAAATGTTGCCTTAGACTTTCCATGTGATTCTCCAAATTCGCTCAGCTCAAATGCAACAATCTTTCCAACCAACATATCTCTTGTTACAGTAGTCACACTCTGGATCTCATCAATAGAAGCTACCTTATGTTTGTAAGCAGGAGACAAAGATCTCAGCACCTTATCAACAATTTTATCTTCTTCAAGGATTCCATTGGCACATTTGATACCTACGACAAGATCATTCACTTTAGCCATGAAATTTTTTATGTTCTCATCTTCTCCCATCTTCAGCATCTCATACTTGACTTTCAAGCTCTAAAACTTAGCAACTTTCACTTGTTTATCTCCTTCATAATGGGTTTCAAGCTTCTCCCAGATCTCATGTGCGGTTTGAAGTCCCATTACATTTGTCATCTCTGAATCAGTTAGGGCACTCAGTAATGCTTCCTTTGCTCTAATGTTATTTTCAGCTTCCTTGATCTCATCAGGGGTAACTGGTCCATTATAAGGAACATAATAGGTATTCTTTGTAATCTTCTCCAAGACATCTCAAGTGCACCTCCATCTAGTTCTTCTATATAGCATAGTTACTTCCATCAACTCTCAGACTCTCCTTCTTAAAGATAACACTTCCACTTCCAGTTGCCATCTCGGATCTCCTCAAGCAATTAAGCTTTTTTCGAAGGATCGAACTATGATACCAATTGTTGGCAACACAAATGAAGGAAAACTGAGAGGGGGGTGTGAATCAGTGTTTACCGGATATACAAACTTAACCACAAATACAGATCCGATAAACTGCAGCAATAACAAAGATAATAAAATTGAAAGCACAACACACAACACCAAGATTTTGATGTGGAAAACCTAGTTAAGGGAAAAAACACTGTGGGAACCTACTCACAATAAGATGATATTCTATAGTAGTATGTGTAAAGCAGAAAAATCGAACCATAGTCGTTCTCCCCTCCCCAACCCCAAGGAGAGAGAAGGGAGAGTCACTAGGGTTGATGGTTTTCACTTAGGGGAGACTTTACATTCAAAAGAGGGGTTGAAACCCACAAGATCCAATCCCACGCAATGCAAGATTGGATTCTATATGAGTTTCAAGGGTTGTGACATCAAGGATACCCTCTTTTGTAAAGAATGTGTAGATAGGATGATTGAGCTAGGAATGCATGTAAAGTGAGAAAGATTCGCTTATAAACAAAGATAGGAATATGGGATGAAGCTGCGGACCTGGAATTAGTAGTAAAATGTCCAGACAGTGTTGTTTTGCAAATTTGAACGAAAGTTGACGGGACGATGGCGCCCAGCGTGCACAGGTCCTCCGAAAAATCTGCGAAACGAAGGGGGATCTGTTCATCTCTGCACAAGGATTCCAGATCTTCAATTACAGCCGCGTACCTGCAACCTACACACAGAAAAGAGAGGACGATTGGGGGGTTAGGGATGAGGGGTTTTCCTTTAGGTCAAACCCCAGTTTTGGAATTAACCAAGAAATGAGAATGCTGTAAATGTAAATGTTTGTAATGTAAACAAGTACTGATACCTTGTTGTAAGAATGTTTGTATTTTTACATGCGAAGGTGTAATGTATGTAGTATGTTGTATGTTGTAAGTGATCTCCTCTTCAATGGTTGAATCCTTGTCTTGAATGCAACACTTAGCCTTGAATGGAGACTTAGAATGATCAATTGCTTGAAGGAAATGCTTGAATGTTTGAATATCGTTTCTGCGTCTTGTACACATATTTCAGTATCATGCCCAGGATGACGATGAAATTGACAAAAAGATTTGTTATCGAAATAGGGTGAGTTAATCTTTGCAGGATCTATTTTCCTTATAGGAGGAAAAGTAAGCACATTTTGTTCCAATAACTTATTCATAATACTATGCAATGATTCATTCAAAGGAGTAAACTTTCTTTCTTTCTTGAAAAACTTAGAAATAGGAGGCACACCTGATGCTGCATTCACATTGTTGTTGATGATGTTTTCATTGAATTTAATGGACTCTCTGTTCGTTTTAAACTTCCCAAATGGTTGTTGACTACTATCACCCTTATCACTCGGAGCCATAGGATTTGCTTGTTCCATTTGACTCACAGTCAGTTGATAATTGTGAAGAGTTGCGCACAACTGTTGGAAAGAAGTAAACTCAGAAAACAGGAGTTTTTCTCTAATATCTTTTTGTAAATTAGAAATAAAGATTCTTTGAATATCATTGTCAGGCACTGGAAAAGAAATTTGAGCATACAAATGCTTATATCTACCAATGAAATCAGTCACTTTTTCTTTAACACCTTGTTTACAATGCATTAAATCAATCAAAGTAACTTTAGGACTTATATTGTTTTTAAATTGTTGAATAAAAGCATTTGCAAGTTGTTCGAAAGAAGTAATAGAATAGGAAGGCAACGAGCAATACCATTGTAGGGCTTTGTCTCTTAATGTTCTAGTGAACAGTTTTGCAAGCAACCTTTGGTCATAAGCAAAATCAGTACATATTGTTTGAAAGGTCTTAACATGTGTTAAAGGATCACCCTTACCATTATAAAGCTCCAAATGCGGAATTTCAACATTATTAGGGGGGATAGCTCGAACAATGTCAAGAGAAAGTGGGCTCGCAACATCAAATGTGGGCACACTAAACTTAGATTGATTCATAGAGGCAATTTGTTGCTGTAAAGAAGAGACAGTTTGTGCAAGATTGTTGATGGTCGCTTCAGTCGAAGAGTTCATATTAGACATGTTAGATTGTGATGGAGGTGTTAGGTTATTGAAAGAAGGTAGAGAGTAAGGTGGTGGGACACTATGATAGTTAGTCATAGGAGATGATTGAAAAGGAGGAACACTACAAGGAGGAATGGAAGGGTTAAATGAATTGCCCCCTTGCGTCATGTTCATTTGTGGAGATATAATAGGGACACTCATTGAAGGAATGAATGAAGAAGTCGGATTGAATGAAGGAAGAGGGTTGATTGAAGAAGAGGGATTGCCCCCATGACTGGTGATCATAGGAGGAATGTCTTGAGTTGAAGTAGTCATTATGTTTGATGTAAAAGTAGGTATACTAGCAATAGGAGTCGTCAAAGGAATAGAATGATTGACTTGAGTAGGAGGTTGTGTATAACCTAAGGTTTCGGCACAACTTTTCATCGGCATCACATTCGAATCCACAATGTGTGCAATACCACGCAAAATATCAATTCCATTCTTATCACTTTGAACCATATGTTTTAGACCCTCAATTAATGAAAGAGCTTCACTATCAGGGTATTCTTGAGACATCCATTGTCGAAAATCATCAAATTGGTTATCCAATTTCGAAAGTTGTTCTACAGAAACCTCATGGAGAGCTTCTTCATCATTAAGAGGATTGGAGGAATTACCCATGTCCTCGTTAAAAAGGCCATTCAAATTAGGTTCCATCTCCTCGGTAATTACACCTTGGAAAGACTTAATTCTAAGGCTTCGTCTAATGGGAATAGTGTAAGTAGGGCTTATTGTCGTAAAACTCATGCACTAAAGAGAGAGAGAAGATTTTGAATTTTAGAGGTAGCAAATTTCAATAAAATCAGCCAATCTCCTAGATTTAAGCTGTTAAATATAATCAGGACAATCTCCCGAAATTTCGGAAAAAATGTCTGAGACCGTGGCGAACGGAGTGCACACGGTCCTCGCAACTTTTTTTGAAATTTTCAGGGATGAAAGTTATGATGATTTTAAAGCTAATCTGAAAAAATTGAGTGATTTTACGATCTGTAGATAGACCAAATTAAAGTTGCAATCTCAAAATTGAATCCTACCAAGATTATTGAAAAATGCAGAATTTGAATTTTGAAAAAGAGGGGGAAACTGAAATTTTGAATTTTATGATTTTAGAGGGAATACTGAAAGCAATGCAGGCTTTGAAATTTAAAAGTTGACTCGATTTCATGCAAAATTCAAATTTTGAAGGTGGAAATCAAAGTTGCCGCAATTAGACACTTAATTTCAAAAGTCACAAATTGTAAAAATTTGAACAAAGCATTGAAATTTCGAATGAATGCCAACACACTTTTCAGATTTGGGATAGTAAGGAACACAATTTTGATATGAATTTTAATTTCAACAATTTTTGAATGATTAGAAGCCTTAATCCAAGCAATCACTAGACCAACTTTGACTTTAATTTTGAAAGTGTTAAAATTGATAAAATCAGCCAAAATTCTGGATTTTAGCAGAAAAATAAAGTAAGATCTAGCTCCCAAAATTTCGGAAAAAATGTCAGCGACGATGGCGCTCGGGGTGCACACGGTCCTCGCAACTTTTTTCCAAATTTTCAGGGATAAAAGATATTGTAATTTTATTGTGGAATCCAAAGTTACAGCCGATTTGGAGGTGTTTTGATTAGTGAAATTATCAGTCAAAGGTTGAATCAAGAAGGTCTTAAAAATTAGGGTTTTGACATTTAACCACTTAATTTTCAGAATTAAAGCATAAATATGAATTGACAATTTGCAATAGAAGGGTAGATCTGAAACAAGCATTAACAATTAAACATTCCACAAGTTTAATTACTAAAAAGAAAATTTTAGGGTTTTTATGCAATTAACCTCTAAAATTTGCAAAAGATCAAACATGGAAATGTAATTAAGGAAACAAAATTTTCAGATCTAACCATGAATAATCAGAATGAGGATGATCACGTCGGGTTCACCAAAATGTAAAGCAGAAAAATTGAACCCTAGTCGTTCTCCCCTCCCCAACCCCAAGGAGAGAGAAGGGAGAGTCACTAGGGTTGATGGTTTTCACTTAGGGGAGACTTTACATTCAAAAGAGGGGTTGAAACCCACAAGATCCAATCCCAGGCAATGCAAGATTGGATTCTATATGAGTTTCAAGGGTTGTGACATCAAGGATACCCTCTTTTGTAAAGAATGTGTAGATAGGATGATTGAGCTAGGAATGCATGTAAAGTGAGAAAGATTCGCTTATAAACAGAGATAGAAATATGGGATGAAGCTGCGGACCTGGAATTAGTAGTAAAATGTCGAGACGGTGTTGTTCTGCAAATTTGAGCGAAAGTTGACGGGACGATGGCGCCCGGCGTGCACACGGTCCTCCGAAAAATCCGCGAAACGAAGGGGGATCTATTTGTCTCTGCACAAGGATTCCAGATCTTCAATTACAGCCGCGTACCTGCAACCTACACACAAAAAAGAGAGGACGATTGGGGGGTTAGGGATGAGGGGTTTGCCTTTAGGTCAAACCCCGATTTTGGAATTAACCAAGAAATGAGAATGCTGTAAATGTAAATGTTTGTAATGTAAACAAGTACTGATACCTTGTTGTAAGAATGTTTGTATTCTTACATGCGAAGGTGTAATGTATGTAGTATGTTGTATGTTGTAAGTGATCTCCTCTTCAATGGTTGAATCCTTGTCTTGAATGCAACACTTAGCCTTGAATGGAGACTTAGAATGATCAATTGCTTGAAGGAATGCTTGAATGCTTGAATATCGTTTCCACCTTTTTTTCCTCTCTCCAAAGTGGGAGAGGATATGTAGTTTATATACTTGTTAATTAGGGCTGATAGACTGATTTTCCCGACCTTAGGCCGACCAGGAAATGTTATTTTCCAATTTGCAAACTTAAAGACCCGAAGCCCCATAAGAGACCGGGCCCAAAATAGGGCCAGGGACCTGGGTGCTGGGCGCCATGGTCCTGGGGGACCAAGGCGCTGGGTGCCATGGTCCTGGGGGACCAGGGCGCTGGGCGCCATGGTCCTGGGGGACCAGGGCGCTGGGCGCCATGGTCCTGGGGGACCAGGGCGCTGGGCGCCATGGTCCTGGGGGACCAGGGCGCTGGGCGCCATGGTCCTGGGGGACCAGGGCGCTGGGCACCCTAGTCCTGAAGGACCAGGGCACTGGGCGCCATGGTCCCACCTCCAGGGACAACGGGGTGCAAGGAGGATCAGGCCAGGGTGCTGAAAAATGCAGTTTTTGATGTCATGAACAAGTTTGGGGGTCTCCATTCAGGTTTTGTGTTGCATCGCCATCGTGAAGACCCAAATGCGGTCGAAATTGCAAGTGTCGCAATTTTAGGACGCTACAGTATGTTAAGTCTACAACCCTCAAGGAAGTCTCACTGACTTACAACAAGATTCAAACTATAATTCGGTAGAATGAACTGCAATAATAGCAACTGCAAATGCCTGAGTCTACTCTACAACACCAATCTTTTCTCAATCACAAAGCTGAAGGATGAATCACTTGTTTGCACATACACCACTCTCTAATAATGCATACATAACCATGATACCTAGATTACATGATTATATCACCTATTGATACAAATCATCAACCTTGACAATAAGGTCAGCTAAACCCTCAACTCACAATAACAAAATTACATCACAAGATAGAAAGATTGACTACTGGACTAGTATAATAATATACATGACATAACATGGACCTAAATCAAATTCCCAAATTCTCATCACCACCGTTAATCATGCCAAGATCAATCGCAATATGCTACACCACTAGGAAAACTGCATAACACGAAGAACATCACCGGTTCTGCAAAATCACCAAGAACATGCACAAAAATCAATGTAGATCATCAAAAAAAATAGAACACAATTAGGAAAAACCATCAAGCACATTAGGATCATTAATAATACCTGCACCAACACCACTTATCAAATATTCATTGATCAACATCTGAACCTCAAGAATACTCAAATAGCAGCAACTGTCATGAAGAAAAGATAACTTGTGGAGCACCAAATCATTAACCATCTGAAATGAAGATACATAAGACCATCCCAAACAATATCCCAAAATCTCCACTCAAGATCTAATCACACCAGAATATACCGAAGGAAATACTGAACTCTGCAAAGCTCTGATCAAATAGACAAACTGCAAAACCGGATCATCTGATATGATCAATTAAGCTTTTTGGATCACCAAAACCAATACAAAAGAATACAATGATACTATAAATATCCCATACACCAAACCATGATCCCAATAAACCAATATGCAATCACCAAAGAAGGAATATATTGACATCAATGACAACATCATATCCTAGCAGTAGCAATGTCCAACACCACTTCAACAGACTGCTATGTTGGAAACTATCGTAGCTACAAGAAGAACAAGAAATGAAGAGGTGGGTGACACTGAATGAACTATCACTTGTCATGAAGAAGAAGGTGTGACCTTGGTATGAGCAGCAACTCTAAAAGGAGATCAAGTGTACACTTTTTGAGCATGCACATAATTGCAAGGTAGTTGCAACACATGTAGGAGTTGGAAGAACTACCACACTTGGAGAAGGCTCAATGTTCCCTTGTGTTGTGTACAAGTTAACTGAGGATCAAAAGTAGTGACTTTCATGTCAGCTACAACCTCCACCATTTTATAATTGAATCATAGGTTGTAGTCACTCTAGGATTATAGGGATTATGACACTTTAAATGTAATGAATCGAGCCATTTTGAGGATCAAAAAATTGAAGATTGGAGGCCATAGTTAGCAATTCTAAAAGTTAGACTTTTTCATAATTATGAATATAGAATTTTGGAATAGACTAGGATTGGAGAACTTTTCGAACTTGGCTAATGGTCATTCCAGATTCTTTTTCTTTGTATTTTTATGTTCATGTAGCTGAGGATAATTTGATAGAAGACAAAAATTAGAGGTTCAGTGTAAGAAATTTGTTGGACAAATGTCTCATTCGAAGGTGAATTTATAAACTTCAATGCAATTTCATGTTTCTTTCAGATGTTTTCTTTTTATATGATGAATATTTGATATCTTTTTATATGATTTAACTTCTTAAATCTAGAGAGAATCATGTTTATTTCTCATTGATCTGTGCATTTCAATGGTGGTTAATGTTGATGCAAATGTGCTTTAGTAATTCCAATCTCTGAATTTGGCTTTGTTAGTATGTTGAATTGTTGATTTGCATGTTGATGTATGAATTTTTCCCAATTTCCTCCAAGACTAGTTGATATCGTCAGATGAAATGAATATGGAATGTTTGTCATCTTCTTACATTCCCTTTATCTTTTGTTATTTTTTCTAATTGGTTAGCTTAGTATTAGTTTAGTTTTCTAACTTATGTAGATAAATCAAAAATATTCAAATCAGTGGGCCCCTTAACAGGTATAGTTACGTCAACCACCAAGTTACCCAACTCCGTAGTGACCCAACTACAGAGACCTTGGAGTCATCAACCTTTAGAGGTTGGTTACTTTGTAGGAGATTTGTAGGAGAGGTGGTGTGTGAATTCATGTTCTACCTGCTTGTTGGTCAGTTTGTCAAAACACCTCTCAATGGCTGTAACACCTCTTTCAACACCCACTGACATTGAGACAATCCATGGTCCCTTTAAAATTTCCATTCTTGCTTCATTTTACTTCATTTGGCTTTCTTTTTGCATACACAACTCGCTCTCTAAATTATTCTCTCTTAATCTTTCATTTTTTCTTCCACTTAATAGTCATCTTACTTCCATTGTTGTGTTGGCAACAATGCAGCAAATTGAGATAGGGGTGAATCAATTTGAACAAAAACTTTACACAACTTTAACTTAAATTCAGATCTGATAATTAGCAATGAAAGTACAAATCAACACCGCATCAATAACACACATAACACCAAGATTTTTGACATGGAAAACCTGATTAAGGGAAAATACACAGTGGGAACCTACCCATAATGAGATGATACCCTGTTAGGAGTAAATGAAATATTACAACGGGAATGCGCATCCATTCAGACATACTGCCTAGAGCTCACTGCTCAAAAACAACAACAAGAAGGGCTACAACCCTTGGGAAGGCTCACTACCTTACAAAAACATTTGAATTACATCTAGAGGATTATGAACCAATAGAATAGCATCTCCTCACGCCTGGTTATAGTTCTATTTAAGCACATAACTCAAACTCTTCTCTTTCACACTTCTCCACACTTCTTCGCACTTCTCCTCTACAACTAAAAGATCAAATCATTGTTTGCACATACAGATCACACCTCTCACATGACTATTACATATATTTATAAAAATCATCAACCTATATTTCAAGATCAACTCAACGCTCATCACAAATTACAAGAACATGCTACATCAATACATGCGGACCAAAACAATGTCAGCTAAGACATAGTCTGGACCCGGATCAACTCCTCGAACATGCAACACCTCCAAGAATTAAGCCTCAAACATTTGGAACATGCTACAATCATCATGAATATCGCATAACACAAAGAACACCACCCAATCAAGAAAATGATCAATAACACATAGAACGATCAATACAGACCATAAACATGGATAGAATGCGATCTAGAAACATCCACAAGCAATGTGAATTGCCATAGCAACAACCGCAACAACACCACTTACTAGAATCTTCATCATCATTATACCAAACCTCAAGAATATTAACTATACTGACTATCAATCTGAAAGATTTACTTGTGGAACTCCAAATCATGAACCATCTGAATTGAGGACACATATATATGAATGTCCTAAACACTCTACCAAATCCGTAAACCAATATATTCATGCGATTCCGTAGCCATGAGAAGCAAAGTTGAGAACACCAAACAACACTGAACAACTGAAAAACCAACCTCAATACTAGATCTCATAACTTGATCAAAACACCATGTAGGCCTCTAAAACTTCCGCTGAATCAACTATAGATACTTATCTCAAAACCCTTTAATTCGCAACAACTCATCTACAACACACTAGCCAAACCAAATCATCGAATTTGACTGCAACACTAAAATGCACAGGAATGTGTTGACATCAATGACAACACATCATTCCAGCAAACTTCTCAATAATATCCAACATGTTGTTCACAAGAAAGCTTCCTCAACTTGAGATACTCGCGCTCTTCCTCATCCTAGCAATCTTTGTGTTTTAGGTGTTGAAAGAGAGTTCCTTCTTCCTTATTTATTGTATTGTTTATTTCATCTTTGATTTATCATATCATTTATTTCATTTCCCTTATTTTAATTTTTTATTTATCCAACCTATCCATTTGGTTGTCTATGGAGGTGGAAACACTAAAATAGGGATTTAACTATAGAAAACCTCTTATCATAGTCACCCAACATTTCATCATTGGTCATATATGTGCACATGTGTAATAGCGAAGAACATAATATTCGCCGAAGGCTTCATTACCTCGATCATTTGTGAGTAGATATATCTTCTCCTTGTCATTTTGTTAGTTTCTAGTTTGTTATTTTTATCGTAATAGTAGTAGAGTAGGAGTATTTTCTATTCTATATTTTCTGGTATGAGTTTTGGTACCTCATCTGGATAGGGAACTTGTTGCCACACTGTCATCCTCTAGCTAGTTGTCTTTAACATTTAGAATGTACGAATTTTTTAAGGTAGTCTCAATAGCATGCCCTTTTGTCCTCTATATTCAGTTTTTTTAATTTTTTAGCGCCATATAGTTTTACACACTTTACCATCCTAGTGAGCAAACTAAAAGGTTAGAGAACCCTAAAGGTTTGCTTTGAGTGCAAAGAAGGTTATTAAGTCCCCGCGGGGTTTGACCACCCTTTGTAGTTGTTTAATTTTCCTCCTCTACAAGAGGTATTAATGCGTCACCAACCAGCATAAATGATTAGTATGATGATCTATTGATGGTGAGGGTCAAGAATCGAAGGAACCATGTTTTATTTTGCAAAAGGAATAGGGTGACAAAAAATAATGACATCATACATCAAGGGTTGATGATTTCTATTCCAAAAAGGAATCTTGAATTCATCGAATCATAATCTTCAAAGGAGACCACAAAGAGGGAGAATTGCGGATTAGACATCCGCACTTCAAAATGTAAAATGAAGACTGTCTGATCACTAAGAAGCAAAAAGAAAACACCAAGAAAAAACAAGGGGGGAGTAAACAAAAAAGGGATAAAACACTAGGAGACAAAACTCATAGGTGAAGAAAAAAAAGAAAAGAGAGGTCCCAATTTTTTCAAGTGACAAAATTGGGTGTGAATGTGAGGCACAAGAGGTATAACACCTCTAAATAATTAATATCTTAATTAGATTCCTTTTATATGAATGTGGTTGATTACTTTCTAAGGTTTAGTTAAGTTCAGTTGAATTGTGAGAGATAGTATATGTTATTACCACAAGTCTTATCCATTAGAAAAATTGAAGGTCTATTCTAGGATATTCTCAATACTAGATAATAAAAGAAAAAGAAAAAGAAAAAAATTAAATGCATTAATATAGCTTTCTAGTTACCAATTATTCTCAAATCAATCTCCTCAAGTTTGGGGTATTAGTTTTTTCATTTTATAGTTCACCTTCTTCTCTTGTTTCACTTTTAGATACACATTCTCTATCTATTAATTAGAATTTATACCTTTTCAACTCTTTCTTTCTTGGTTATTCTTTTACTAGATGCTTTTAAACCTCTTTATAGTATGATTGCAATGCGTCTTATCTCAATTATGATTTCCAAATTTTATATTTTCAAGTACATGATATAAAGATATAATTCCCCTTTTATTATCTATCTTAACTTTTATCTTTCTTTGAAACATACACATAATAATCAAATTTTAAAAACTCTAGGATTTTGTATAAGTGTTTCTTTTCAAATCTCTCTTTTATCTAGTATTTTAAACAAGAGATGATGTGGGTAATTTATTGATCATATAACTTGCGCCCTTTATTACTTCTACCCAAATTTTCTTATTGTAGATCAACAACACTTATAATAATCTTTTATATTTCAAATAGTGTCTAGTTCATTATTTATACAATTCGTCATAATGTGGCATATATAGATTTTTCTTTCACCTAGCTATTCCATACAAATTTTTAAAATGTTCAAATTCGTTTGAATAAAAATCTCTATTATCTATCCTCAATCAACATTATTATCTTGTTTTCTCCCCAATTTTCACAAAAGTCTTGAATTTTCTAAATATTAGTTTTAAAGAAAATTCATATTAGAAAAAGCATTCATCTAAAAAATATTCACATAATTCAAAATCAAAAAACTGATTAGAAATTCCTTCAACCATATATTTAATGAGAAAATATTAAACTCCTTTTTCTTCCAATGTGTCTCATTCTCTCTTGTAAGAGATTCTCTTCTCTATTGGCTACATAAGGTTCGAAGCTCAAGAATATTAGAGCTATAGTATACATGGTTTAGAATATATTTTTTAAGATTTAATAGTCCTCTTGACAAAATGCTTCTTAAACCATCTTACAACTATATTTATTAAATATTATCTACACATTTGCACCTCCTAGTATAGTTATAAATATATGTTATATAGTCAATTTTAGAGTATTCAAAACCACATGAAGTATTTTAATCTTTCTAGAAATATTTAAATAACTCTACTATCCCCTATGATTTTATATGATGAGTTTTCTCGTATGAGAACATCATCTCCATTATACTTGTATACTCGCAAAACTACTCCTTATGGGGAGATATGAAAGAAAACACTTCAAATAAATCAACTATGCATCATGATATTGTGCATTTAAAGATGATAATTATTATTGCATCCTTGCACTTTCAGTGAAGATACTCTATGAAATAAGAATCGCCAACAACCTTACCTTTGCCAATCTTTTAAATCAACAATACTTCTCAAATAGCCTAATTTACCCTTACCAACCTTTTTAAAACTACAATACTTTTCAAAATACCTAATTTTACATAAATTTCAACATTCAATTATAATCATTCTTAAAAATTCAGATTTACCATCTTTACCTTTGACATTTAATCATATACCCCTCAAAGGAAAAAAAAAATCCCTTGTGAAAGAGACATCTTATGTTGAATTCTCCATAATTTTTTATATCCTTTCCTCTTACTACTCCTCAAACTCCAATTCATAGGCCACATTATTACATAGACTATGCATTAGTAATGTGATGGAGACCATGATGTGGCTATACATCTCTATACTCATATTCACAACTCTTTTTTGGAGTGTCACAGTACTTGGGTCCCTCCCTGAAATCATTTTAACACCAACTTTTATAAGCATGGTCGTCAACAAAGACCAGGAGAGAGTTTGAAACTAAAGACCCAATTAGCAAACTTGAAATCTCAGTAATTGAAGTTCATATCATGAAGAAAACATAGTATATTGATGAAATCAGGCAGATCACAACATCACAATTTGCGTACACTCAAAAGCAAAATTCCTGTCGATACCCATTTTGTCAATGGAGGAATCTGTGAACTTAAAACTCTCAAAAAGAGCATACCATGAATCCATTTTCCCAAAACGAAAGTGACAATACATTTTTTTCTGTGTAACAGCACTACCTGAAAAGTTGACTTGCAGAGAAAACGGACAAGTTTAAGTATGAGAAATAATTCACCAAAACAACAAATAATTGAGTGCAAAGGTGGTGGGGGGACTATTCAAGATTCACTCTTCCTCAATTATATATTATTTAATCCAAAACGCCATGATTTTACGTTTCATCGTACTTGGAAATCTGAAGTGGGTTTAGATTTAATGAAAGGTAATAAAAAGACAAGTGATAATGACATAACTGGTTGTTCTCATATTGCTTCTTAAAATTGAAATGTCAAAGTTCAGATGTAGTGTTTTTTACTTGTGGCAAACAAATGCAGACGCCATGTGAGTTAGCGTGAAATGGAAGAGTAAGATTGGGAAGAATTTTGGGCCCAGATCACCGGCAGACCAATGGAAGATTTGTTGGTCTCTGTCAACTGATATCATCTTTTTCAACTGGTATTGCACCGTCCAAAAAAGTCGGCTGCCTATATTTTGTTCCTTGTTGCACAAACTTGTGGTTCAAGCATCCACCTCTGCAACACTCATAATTTGATGCTCCATTTCAGTCAAATCACGTCTACAGTGAATTGCTTGTCTGCAATATGGCTGTTGTTTTGGGTTGTTTGCCCAGAATTTATGTTTTTATAATGATAATTGCCCAGAATTTATGTTTTTATAATGATAATTTGTAGTATCGTTATAGTTGGTTGTTGTTTCTGGATTAGATACGTGCGATTTTTTTAAAGTTTGGATCACATTTCGTTATCTATCATCAATTGCATGTTGTTTTTAGATTAGGTTGTTTAACTAGAATTTATGTCTTCATGTTATAATTGACCAGAGTTGATGATATCATGTTTTTCAGTCAAATCACGTCTACAGTAAATTGCTTGTTGTTATATGGCTGTTGTTTTGGGTTGTTTGCCTAGAATTTATGTCTTCACATTGATAATTTGTCATATTGTCGCTGTTGTTTTTGGATTAGAATACGTGTGATTTTTTTATAACTTCGAATCAAATTTCATGATCCATCATCTATTGGCTGTTGTTTCTGGATTAGATACGTGTGAAATTTTTTATAAGTTTGGATCACATTTCATAATCCATCATCAATTGACTGTTGTTTTTGGATTAGGTTGTTTACCTAGAATTTATGTCTTCACATTGATAATTGGCCAGAGTTAATGGTAGCATATTTTCACAGTTTGCAATTTTAATTATTGTTGTTTCTTGATTAGATAGAAAAACATTTTGTGATCTATTATTAGAGTAATAGTTTTTTTTCTCTTTGTCTATTCATAATATGGCTACAAAAACTTATGCACGGTCTAATCCACAAACAACAAAGATTAAAATTAACCTCTAGTGTTTTTTACTATAATTAGTGGCACCAAGGGATGGAAAGTAATGATGTGAATGTTTTTTATGTCCCTCCAAAATGTTAATACAAAAAATTGAATATCTTTTTTTTCTCTCCAAAACGTCAATAGAGAAACTCACGCATAGTGTAATCCAGAAACAACAATTTAATTGGTAAGAGTGTTTTTAACTATAATTAGTGGCAGCAAGCAATGAAAACTACAGATGGGAATGTTTTTTGTCTCTCCAAAATGTCCATACAAAAACTCACATATGATCTACTCTAGAAAAAATAGCAATTAAAACTGGCAAGGATGATTTTTATTGTAATTAGTGGAAACAAGGGATGAAAATTAATGATGTGAATGAGTTAATAATTAATTATTAAAAGTGGTAAGAGTGTTTTTTTTAATAACAGAGTTTAGTGTTGAGGGTATGGGATTTAGGGTTAACAATATAGGGTGTAGGCTAGTGTATAGTATTGAGTGCATAGGGTTGAGGGTTTTGTTGGAAACAACAATGAAGGAAAACTGCGAGGGGGGGGTGAATCATTTTTCACGGAATTAAATAAATTAAGCACAATCTCATATCTAATCAACTGCAGCAAGAACAAAGATAAGCACAATAATAGCTGTTTATGGTGAAAATGGATAACAATAATAACAATATTGAAAGGCTAAATGAATTCAACCACCAAACCCTAGCCTAACAATGAACAAAGATCCACCATAACATATGAAGATAACCTAAGACAATGCAAAATAACTCAAAATCACAAAGATTATACCATCACATGTCCAATAGGGTTTTGATCTCCATTCTTCCTATCTCCATTGATCTTGTTTGATATGCTTGCTCTCAGATTTTTGTATGCACAAGAGCTCAACAAAGAACGGAATGTGGTTGCAAGTAGGATCGTAGTGTAGCCAAGTACTCCAAAATCAGTCATTAGGATGTGTTATTAGGGTCTGACAATGAAGAAAGCATCTCCTTAAATAGAAGACACAATATGAAATGGAGGGATAAGATTGAGAGGTGTAAAAAGAGAGGTCGGCTAGGATTAGAGGGTAGGTAAAGAAATACCAAAATAATGAAAGGGGTAGGTAGTGTAGGAATTAAGAGATGAATGACATGTGTCATGTGTAGAAAAAGATAATGAATTAATTAAATAAATAAAGATTTATTTAATTAATAGAAGAAGTAGGACAATTAAATAAATAAAATATTTATTTAATTTAGGAAAAGGATAATTTAAATAAATAAATGTATTTATTTAAATGTGAAATAAGGCTAGAAGAGGATAAATGAATTAATTAAATAAATAAAGATTTATTTAATTAATAGAAGAATTAGGCTTAGATAATTAAATAAATAAAATATTTATTTAATTAGACATGACAATTTTGGGTGTCTACATTTTGCCTCTCTTTGAGACAATGCGGCTTGTCGCGTTGTTTCAAAGAAGATAAGATGAACTGATACAGAGTTGCCCCAGTATGGGAATAATATGCCCCCTCGAGAGATTGGATGAAAATGTCAGAAAAGATTGCAGACAATCTCTCGATAAGAAAGACAGGATAGAATGGATTGACTGGATAAAGTGACAAAGTCACGGGATAATGAAGACTGACTCAAGAAATGAGGGCTAGGGCAGTCTATAAGATAGACCACGAGGGAAATACATCCTCATTGTCATCTACACCTCTAAGAGATTAGAGTGCAAAGCGAAAATAAAGCAGCAGCAGTCAGCAGCGATGGCTTCCATTCATAGATTCGACCGTGTTCGCCGATTCCAGAGGCCAGCAGAGGCAGGAGAGCCGGTGAGTACCACAAAACCTCCTTGTACTTTGATGCATTTATTGTTGTCATTAATGCATACTAGGTAATGTAATAAATGCGCATTTATGTCAGGAAAGCGCGTTTGCATTTGAAAAGTATGAATTTGCATCTTCTAGGTCAAATCGACAGTTCTGTGATGAACATACGTTGTCGATTGGATAAGCTGCTGAGAGGATACACTCAAGCAGGTCCTCTAGGAAGACTAGGATAGATCAAGGCACTTTGTGATGAACAGTGAGTACCAAGATAAAGTACTTTGTGATGAACAGGGAGTACTAAAATATGAGCAGCACTTTGTGATGAATAGGGAGTGCAAATGTGAGTAACACTTTGTGATGAACAGGGAGTGTCACACACGTAGTACTTTGTGATGAACAGTGAGTACCACTAGGATAAATAGCAACACTTTGTGATGAACAGTGAGTGTCACTAGGGTAGATAGCCATATGCATTTAGATAGCGAGTAGCATTTTGTGATAAACAGTGAATGCCACTATAACTGACATGATTGAGTTGCTTGACTGCAGGAGTATTTACCGATGCTAGAGTCATGGGAGAGATTCCCGTCGACACAGAGGTTGCGACCTGAGTTGTCACTCGAGGACAGAGCTACCATCGAGGAGATGGGTTTGAGACATGTGTTGTATGTGCCTGAGTTTCGGGCAAACATGGGTTTGCTGACTGCGCTGGTTGAGAGATGGCACTCTGAGACGTGCACGTTTCATCTGCCGATGGGTGAGATGACAGTCACCCTGGAGGATGTATATAGGATTATGCAGATACCGATTGATGGGGATCTGATTCCGTACGATCAAGACATAGACAGGGATGCCCTTAGATGAGTGTTCTAGGATCCAAGACTGGAGATGAGGGTGAGACAAGTGGCATGGGATACCATGACATGGATAGGATTAGCACTACCAATAGTGTTGGCAGGAGTGATCAGTGAGTTCCTCTGTATCAGTTTTGTACCATTTTATATAATGATGTAGACACCTGCGGGTGATTGTAGCCATATGATTTTGACATCATTGTATCATGACACTTTATATATATATATATATGAGATGATGCATCTTTGCGGCAGCTATATGCATGTGTACCTATGTGATGAGATGTTCTTATGTGATGCTTATGATATGGATGCAAATTTTTACATGATGCAATGCAATATTTTTGTTCTTTTATGATTCTATATGTGTATGCATGATGCAAATGTGAATGTAAGTAATGCAGATGAATATGATAATGCAAATGTAAATTGTGCTAACAAGTGTTGTGTGCAGGATGTGATGCAGTTGTGATATCTATATGTATGTATCAAATGCTTATATGTGGTAATGTAGGTGCAGCTACATGAAATGCAAATGTTTTTGGTGTGTCATTATACTCAGTCATGTGATAGCGGGCTACGCAGACTCGAGAAGGATGATGGAAGTCAATCAAGAAAGGGGGGATGAAAGACAGAAGATATGAAAGTGAGAGAGCTTCTTGTGCATTATCATCATTGAGCTTTATTATGGCAAGTAGGTTATGACAATCGAGGCATATGTTCGACCCAGAAAGTCATTGTACCTGTTTGCATGGAGATAAGACAGTCACAAACAAGGAATGCCCCAGTTTACACTAGACTCACAGTGTCCTCATATCCTTGGACAAATCATAGCATTACTAAAAGACAATCCACAGACAGCAAATACAAATAGGTGACGATACCCCATCCTCGCCTTTCTAGTCAAAGACATCCTGGAGATAGAATCTCTAGTCAAAGACATCCCGGAAAAGCTAAAAGACATGTCACCAAAAAAAAAAAAAAAGATGAAATCAAAAGAAAACCAAGACTCGACACCAACATCCACTGTAGTCCTCAAGTTTAGTGTCTCTTGTCACTTGTATAAGTCTTATTTGATTGTGGTCACAATGTTCACTTTCACAAAAAGGATAGATAGCACTGAACCATATGTTGTCTAAATCTACTGAAAGATTTGATTTGTTGAAGCCCATTGTTGCTGTTGTGTCTCATCTGAAACTGACTGAATCCATGAAACTGATACTTTATTGCGGAGAAGATGGAACTTTATTGCGGATCTGTGATGCAGATGTTGCTTTATTGCGGATTGTGCGTGAATAGACTGAAGAAAGCTGGAAGAAACTTTACTCCTCGAACCATGTGATGTTCTCAGTTCCACACCCATCACTAGACGTAGGATTTGCCTTAGCCACAGATAGGATCTGATTTATTATGGATGGAAAGGGAGTGAAAAGGGAGGGTTATGGATGGCTAACCAATCTTAGGTAGATCAATAACAAGCCATGATGGGAATGGGTAAGTTTATTGTGAGCGAATAAGTTGTGAGTGTGTGCAAAGTGAAAGGATGAAAGTGAATCCTGAAGGAGGGAGGAGCAAAGTCCCTACGCATGGCGCTGGTGACCCAGTTTTCACCATGGTACTTGCCCAAGGCGCCACCGAAGTGGTTTTCACCATTGGACGAAATTATTTCTCTTTACTTTTTTGGATTTTTCAATTTTTTTTGTTGTCACAAGGCGCCTGTTGGCCAGGTTTTCACCATGTAACGATTTTTTTTTTGTTTTATAATTTTTTTTGTATTTTTGAAATTTTTTGATTTTTTTGTATTTTTGCATTAAGATGCTCTGAAAAGCTATGTGTAGAACCTGCGAAGGTGCACGCTGTTGATAGGGTTCACCTTCTGTAGTTGAGAGCTGATATGCGCCAGATCCATATGCTGCTGTAATAATGTAAGGACCAAGCCAGTTTGGTTCTAACTTACCCTTCTTCTCTCTGTCTTGCTGATGTTTGGGATTTTCTTTGAGAACTAAGTCCCCTACCTCAAATGTGTGAGGCTTGACTTTATGATTGTAGATGCACTGTTCCTTGACTGAATGATGTGTAGCTTGAGTGTTTGTCTTCCTTGATGAAGGAATTGAGATAGAATTACTAGTGTGTGGACTACACAGGCCCATATGCGTGTCACCCAAAGAAGTTTGGGCATCACTAATAGCAAAGTCCTTCGAGGAAGCTCCATTAAAGGTCTGTGATGTATCACCAAAAGGGAAAGGATGTGTGGAACAAGTGGATGAGTTATGAAGGCTTATGATTGCGAAAAGAAGTGAAAGTAGGATAGCATGATGGAGACTTAGGATCAACAAGTATGCTTTTTGATTTAAAATTGTAGAACTTTTGCCCCCAGTTATTTTGATATTACGGGAGATCAACTCTTTCTCTTTTTTCTTCATGGGATTTTTATCCTTGACCTTGATTTTTGCATAGTCCAATAGCTTTTGATTTTGATTTGGACTAAAGGACTTTTCTTTAGTTTTGACTTTTAGATTTTTCTTTTCAAAGCTTGATTTTTCATCCCCAATGAGTAAGGGCTTTTGTAATTCTTGTTGATCCAAGTTTGGAAGTGGAGTGGAAATGGAATGAGTAGATGACATGGTAAAGCTATGTGAGTTATCAAGAGGGCTAGAGATATGCTCAATAGATTCTTCGCTGGAACCACTCTTAGGACTATTGATATCAAGAGGTGCTTGCACCACTAGAGGAGATTTGCATTCAGACCTAGTAGCCACAACACTAGGTGGTTCATACCCAATTCCTTGGCATTGCAAATTGTTTGTAGATTGTTCATGTTGACTGAATGTCTTAGGAGACAGTGGGAGTTGATCAACATGAAAGATATACTCACCACATCCCATGTCTTTAATCTTGAACTTGTCTTTGAGCTCTGCTTGTTTGGATGTAGAAGCTTTTAAGGATTCAGGATCCACATATGCTGATGAAGGAACAGCTTCACGATTGACTGGGATTGTTATTTCTGATTGAGGTTGCAGATGGTTGCAATATATGAATGGATTTGGATCTGCTTTGATGGTCACTTCAACTCCATTGTGTGGAAACTTGATACATCGATGATATGTAGAAGGGACTGCGCTCATCTCATGAATCCATGGACGTCCTAGCAATATGTTGTATGTGAGATCCAAATCAAGGACTTGACAAACCACATCCTTTGTAACTGGCCCAACTCTGAGAGGTAAAATGACTGTACCCTTGGATGAACGCTCTTCATCATCATATGCTTTGATAGTAATTTGGTTTGTAGAATTCACAGCCTTGTCAGAATATCCCAATTGTTTAATGGTGCTCAATGTACAAATGTTTAGACCAGCTCCTCCATCTATCAGGACTCGCTTTATTCGATGTTTGTGTATGAAGGCTTCAATATGTAATGGTGCATTATGTGGCTGACTTACGGAGGCGTCATCGACTTCTGTGAACGTAAGGGAATGTGGAATGGAAAGGTATCCCACCATGGCTTGAAACTGGTCCACGTTCAGATCAGTAGGAACGGCAGTGTCTCTCAATATTTTGTCAAGAATAGCCTTATGTGCAGGGGATATGCGTAGGAGCTCAAGAATGGAGATGAGCGCGGGTGTCTTCCCTAACTGTTCTACAAGGTCATACTCAGGTTTGGTTGATGAAGAAGCGGTGTTTTTAGTTGGAGCACCTTGCAAAGTCATTTTACCTTGACGGGTTGTAACATGACATTCAGAGGTAGGTTCGGAAGAAGATCCAACACCTTTTAGGACAGTCTTGGGTCTCAAAGTAGAATTCTCAGACGCTTTGTCCTTGATGATAATAGTAGAGACGTAATTGTCCATCGAGATGTGATTGATAGTTGAATCATAGTTATAAGATGCTCTTGTATAGTTGGTTTGATCCTCTGTGGCTTTAGCTTTTCCCTTGTCATGTTTTGGGAATGGTTCCTTAAACATCTCATGTTCTTGATTGGAGGAATGTCCGTCAATCTCAATGTCACCTCTATCAATGAGATCTTGTATGATGTTCTTCAGTCGATGACAATTTCCTGTCTTATGACCCTTGCTCTTATGAAATTCACAATACTCATCATCATTCCACCAATTTGGTTTAACCTTTGGTTCATATGGAGGAAAATCTGGAACTGTGATCACTTTGTTTGCCACAAGCTTTTTGAAGATTGATTCAAGTGGTTCTCCCAATGGAGTGTACTTCTTTCGTGATCTAGAAGTTGTTTGAGTATTCACTTGATTGTTTGTAGAACTTGATCCTGAAAAGATGAATTTGGGTCGCACCGTGTTGGCATCAACAACACCATCATTGACTGTGTTCTTGTTTTTATTCCAAAATCTTGGCTTGTCTTTTCCTTTAAAGTCATCTTTGTTTTCCTTGAATATTTTGATGACTCCTTGTTCAATTAAGACCTTTTCTGTCGCTAAGCCTTTTTCAATGACATCCTTGAAGGTGGACAAACAAGCTTTCCTTAGATCATAGCCAATGTCTTTGTTAACATTTTGTGTGAACATCTCTACCATTTGTTTTTGTGGAATTTCACAAGAGCATCTGTTGGCTATATTTCTCCATCTTTGTAAGAATGATGCAAAAGATTCTCCCTCTTTTTGCTTGGTGTTGCACAAAGTAGTGACTGATATGTCTGTCTCTATATTGTAGGAGAAATGTTGAATAAATGCTTCTGCTAGGTCACCCCATGACTTAATACCAGGTGGAAGTTGGGAGAACCATTCCATAGCTTGATCACCTAAGCTTTGTGGGAATAATCTCATCAAATATGTCTCTTCTGCTGCTACCTCAATGCAAGCTATGAAAAATTGTCTTATGTGTGCCTTAGGATCCCCTTTTCCTCTATACTTATCAAATTTAGGCGTCACAAAGTGTGTAGGAAAAGGAGGCATTGGAATGCTCTTGTCAAATGGATAAGGACATATGTCTCTCATTGTGTATGTTGGCTTTGGTGCATTTATGTCCTCCATTTTCTTTTGTAAGTCCCTGATTTGTTGTTCCAAACTGCTCTTAGGTGGAGATCGACTTCTTGGACCATATCCTATGTTTGAGGTACCCATTGGAGGAGGAGCATGTTGCATATATGGATGATATTGATCATACACATGTTCATATGGAGGAGGTCTATAGTGATGCTGCATATATGGACCACTTGGTATAGATTCATGTTGAGGAACACCATATCTATTTTGCACATGTATACCATATTCTACAGGCATGTCATGTTCTAATGTGTTGCCCCCAAATTTGACACGGGGTTTCCTTGTGTCCAAATTTTGAGCATGCCTTTGAATGTCCAATTGTTTTGGTTGATCCATAGCTTGAGCATATCTATCTGCATAAGACTTCCATAATGGTCTTCGAAGGTAAGTATCATATGTTTGAGCATGTGTATGTGGGACTTCTGGTTTTTGAAGCAAAGCTGATGGTGATTCAGGTACCATATGTGGTCCTCTATTTCCTCCACTATTAGGTCTCCTTTGATCCATGTTGGAGTGAGTTTGTTGCAAAGGTTGGTTTTCCATAAGTCGAGACATGTCAAAATCATGAGGTATCTTGGCTCCACTTTGTGCCATCATGTGTAAGAAGTATTGTCTATCCCTCCTCATTATTTCTTCAACCAATCTATTGAAATGGGGATTCATAATGGATTCTTCTACATCTGCTGAATGTATTGAAAAGTTGTCCACATTGTCATTGTGTGTAGCATTGTTGTTTGTAGTGTCTGCATTTTCCACATTTGGAATGTTTCTATAAACATCCATGTCAGGCAATGTAGTGTGCTCAGGATTGAAAAATAAATCGTTATCATACTCATAAGAGCTCATGTTTGTGGATTCTTGAGCCTCTTTAGCTTTTCTCCTAGATTTTTGAAGACGGGTTTCAACCATGAACTAGGTATTTGACCAAGATGTGAGAGACTAGATGAAAAATGGAAAGAGTATGGAAGACCAAGAGTTGTATGGAGTGTAAATGAATCTGAGGTGTACCTGCAATGTCCAAAGTGTAAGACCAAGTATGTATGTAGTAGAGTAGGTGTGACTTCCAAAGAGAGGATAGTTTCTCTTGATGAGGTAAGTTGACCTTGACTCTAAGTAAAACCAAATGAGACCCAAAGGTAAGAAACCTTGATGAGGGACCACTTAGCAAAGTGTTGTTGTATGTAGTGTGTTGACAAAGTATGATGAGGACAAGCAAGTGACCTTTTGACTCAAGTTTAGACAATTGTGAATGTAAAATGAGATGTGAAGCAATGATGGACTATGTGAGACCCAAGGACAGGTTGAATGCTAGATGAAACCTGAAGAAACAACCTAGGAAGCTCAAGTATTCCGAAACTGATTTCTTTTGTTTGTTGGACTGTGAAATTTTTCCAATTTGTGAAGTTTTTGGTTGTGACCAAATCTGAATGTTTGACTATTTTTTGTGACAAGAGGACACAATGTTGATGAGGACTCAATGTTTGCAAGTGTTTAGACTGCAAAATGACTCCAAGAAAGTGTGTTGTTTGATGTAAAATTGTTTTGCATACACTTGAAAACACAAAAGACACAATGTTTTGTTGTTTGGTCTTGATTGTTTGAATGTTTAACATAAGTCAAGCACAATTCTTATGGCTGGCCAAGACAATAGTTGTTGATCCCACATGGGGTTTTACCCCCGAGGCTACGCTATTTAGAGCGGATACTTAGATGCTTGACCTCACTGGCTCCACCCTCGGCACTCACTTCTCGGGTCAACCAAGCATCAGTCCCCATGAAAACTCCCCATGGCGAACTTTGTATCTCTGCTAAGAACCGTATGTGTGTGGGCCACTACCAGAGGTCCGACCTCCTGCCCCAACAACTAGAAGGATTTGGGCCTCTAAAACAAAAAGGTGCTAATAAGGGCATCCGCTCGTGTGGCCATACATGTGGCACTTTCAGCTCTGTAAATACAGAAGGCTCCCAGCCGGTAGGGGTTACGCCCTACAACTGATCAAATAAATTTGATCAAACGGGTTTATGGGGAGACATAGTGTCGGTATGAACTAATCAGCACACGTTATTCATAGTTTTCACCATGAATACATTTGATTATAGTGGTTCGGATGAGGTGGGTTTTCCTCGCTACCACTTGGGTCGTTCTCTTCTCACTAGTAGTCCTAATGACCACACGGGAAAACATGCCCTCTAAAGATTGAACAAAAAGAGCCTATTGCTCAAGACACAAAAGACAATGATTCAATTTTAGTGCACCAATTGAAGTGTTTGCTAGTCTATGAAAACAAGGCACACAATAAAAATCCAAAAACCCTTGCCAAGGATCTGCAACAAAGATTTATTAGTATTTTGGATTGTTTGAAATAATCACCCCTTCCTGCAAGCACACAAGTTAGGTAAATTTTAGATCCAAAAGACTTTGTGAAATAGGGGCCTTCAATAATGCGTTTTGTTGACCAATTCAAAGACCTGATTCATCATAAAAAAAAGACCACCTGTAAAATTTTAAGAGATTTTCAGAAATGTAAGAAAATCCAAAAAATTTGCTAATTTACTCCAAAAATTAATTTTTTATGAAAAATCATAAAAAATTCATATAAAATGCAAAATCAATCCAAAAAATCTGAAATTTTTACTGGAGAGTCTTGATGGACTTCCAAACTTGCACAAAAAATTTTCTACAACAAATCCAAGCAGTTTGTGAGATATGAGTAAAATAATGCAAAACCCTAATTTTCAAAGATCTGATTTTTGAAGAATAATTTTGCATCAAATTTAAAATCAAAAATAACAGATCTTATGTATAATTCTGAGATATTTCCAAAAATGTAAGAAAATCCGAAAAATTCGCTAATTTTCTCTCAAAATTAATTTTTTATGAAAAATCATAAAAACTTCATACAAAATGCAAAATAGATCCAAAAAATCTGAAATTTTTACTGAATCTTTCTGATACTTTTCCTGACCTGCACAAAAAATTTTATGTCAAAATTCGAAGCCGTTTGTGAGATCTGATCAAAATAACGAAAAAACCCTAATTTTTAAAGATCCGATTTTTAGGGAAATATTTTGCGTCAAAATTAAAATCACAAAGAATAGATCCTATGTATAATTATGAAATATTTCCAAAAATGTAAGAAAATCCGAAAAATTCTCTCATTTGCTCTCAAAATTAATTTTTTATGAAAAATCATAAAAAATTCATAGAAAATGAAAATGTGCTCCAAAAATTCTGAATTTTGAATTGAGAGCTCCTGATACTTTCTTCAACCTGCAAAAAAAATTTGGTGCAAAATTTCCTAGCCGTTTATGAGATATGATCGAATCTCTCCAAGATCTTGATTTTGTGTCCAAAACCCTAGCTGCACAAGGTTATTCTCCAAATTGTTTTACAAAACAGCAATATAGGGTTAGAAAGATCTGCAAAAAAAAACATAGATCTAAAAAAAATCCATGTCCCACCAGGCGTGCCAAAATGTTTATGGTGAAAATGGATAACAACAATAACAATATTGAAAGGCTAAATGAATTCAACCACCAAACCCTAGCCTAACAATGAACAAAGATCCACCATAACATATGAAGATAACCTAAGACAATGCAAAATAACTCAAAATCACAAAGATTATACCATCACATGTCCAATAGGGTTTTGATCTCCATTCTTCCTATCTCCATTGATCTTGTTTGATATGCTTGCTCTCAGATTTTTGTATGCACAAGAGCTCAACAAAGAACGGAATGTGGTTGCAAGTAGGATCGTAGTGTAGCCAAGTACTCCAAAATCAGTCATTAGGATGTGTTATTAGGGTCTGACAATGAAGAAAGCATCTCCTTAAATAGAAGACACAATATGAAATGGAGGGATAAGATTGAGAGGTGTAAAAAGAGAGGTCGGCTAGGATTAGAGGGTAGGTAAAGAAATACCAAAATAATGAAAGGGGTAGGTAGTGTAGGAATTAAGAGATGAATGACATGTGTCATGTGTAGAAAAAGATAATGAATTAATTAAATAAATAAAGATTTATTTAATTAATAGAAGAAGTAGGACAATTAAATAAATAAAATATTTATTTAATTTAGGAAAAGGATAATTTAAATAAATAAATGTATTTATTTAAATGTGAAATAAGGCTAGAAGAGGATAAATGAATTAATTAAATAAATAAAGATTTATTTAATTAATAGAAGAATTAGGCTTAGATAATTAAATAAATAAAATATTTATTTAATTAGACATGACAATTTTGGGTGTCTACAATAGCAATACACATAACACCAAGATTTTGATGTGGAAAACCCGGTTAAGGGAAAAACCATGGTGGGAACCTACCCACAATAAGTTAATGCTTTGTAGTAGTATGTGTAAATATTACAATGGGGAATGCACATGCATTAAGGCACACTGCCTAGAGCTCACTGCTCAAAATATGATGACATGGAAGGCTACAACCCCCAGGGAAGGTTCGCTACCTTACAATAACATTCGAACAACAATCTGGTTTATATGAACTGAAAGAATAGCATCTCCAAATGCTTAATGATACCTTTCTGGTTAAGCACATTTGTCTACCTTACAACACTCTTTGCTCTACACTTCTCACTGAAAGATGAATTTTCTTAATCACACATACACCACTCTCTGATAATGCAGACACAACACCTATCCAACACCAATATACAAATTACATAAATATGACACCTATTTATACAAATCATCAACCTTGACTATAAGGTCAGCTCAACCCTTAAGACCTAATTACAAAATTACATCACATGATACATAGATCAACCACCAGACCAATACAATGCCAAGATGACATAGCATGGACCTAAATAAAATCCTTGAACATGCAACACCACCATAAATCTCACCAAGATCATCCGCAACACACTACACCATCGAAAATGTCACATAACACAAAGAACATCACCAGACCCATAAGATCCTCAATAATGTGCACAATGATCAATGCAGACCAGTAAAACAAATAGGACACAATTAGGAAACACCAACAAGTATTTTAAAACCATCTATAGTAGCTACACCAACACCACTTAATCAAATCTTCATCGATCAACACACTGATACTCAAGAACACTCAAACAGAAGCAACTGGAACTAGAAAGATAACTTTTTGAGCACCAAATCATGAACCATCTGAATAGAAGATACACATGAACATCCCAAACACTCTCCCAAATCCTTAACTCAAGATATAATCATTTTGGAGCACAACAGATCAAATACCATAACATTGCAACACTGAACACTAAAAAAACAATCTTTATACCATAATCCATAACCTGATCAAATCACCACATAGCATCATGAAACCAACACTAAATAAAGTATCTCTGGTTGATTCAACATATCAAATAGATTTTACAACCAAATAAATTCTTTGCAATCACTAGAACACCAAAACACAGGAATACGTTGAGATCAATGACAACAACATATCCTAGCAGCAACAATATCCAACAAGTTTATTATATAGGCTTTAGGGCCTAGGTTTGAGGGATAGAGATAATCATTAAGGGTATAACATATAGGATATAGTCTATAGGGTTGAGAATTTAGCATATAGGCTTTAGGGCTTTAGGGCCTAACTTTAAGGAATAGGATTTAGGGTTGAGGGTATAAGGTTGTGGGTTATGGACTTGGTGTTTAAGGTTGATGATTTAGCATATAATTTTAGGGCCTAGGGTTGAGGAATAGGATGTTCAGGTTATAGGGTTTAGGGTTTATGGATGAGGGTTTAGTGTATAGGCTTTAGGGCTTAAGGTTAAGAGATAGGTTTCAAGGTCAAGGGTATAGGGTTGAGTGTATTGTGTTGAGGGTTTAGCATATAGATTTGAAGGCCTAGCATTGAGGGATAGGGTTTATGATTGAGGGTATAGGATTGAGGTTTGAGAGTATACGGTATAAGGTTGAGGGTTTAGTATATAGGCTTTAGGGCCTAAGTTTAAGGGATATAGTTTAGGGTTGAGGGTATAGGGTATAGAGTTGAGGGTGCAAGGTTTAGGGTTGAGAGTATAGGGTATTGTGTTGAGGGTCTAGGTTTTAGCATTGACAATTTAGTATTTAGGGTTTAGGAGTTATGATTGATGATAAGAGGGTTGAGGTTTTAGTGTATAGGCTTTAATGCCTACGGTGGAGGAATGGGGTTTAGGGTTTGACGTTATATGGTATATGATTTATGATTGATGGTATATGGTATATCGTATATGGTATATGGTATATGGTATTGAGTGTATAGGGTTAATGGTTTACTATATAAGACTTAGGACCTAGGTTAAGGGATGGTATTCAAGATCAAGGGTATAGGGTATAGGGTTAACTATGTAGGGTTGAGGATTTATCATATAGGCTTTAAGGCCTAGGGTTGAGGCATAGGGTTTAGGTCTCATGGTATTGTGTACAGGGTTTAGGGTTGAGGATACAAGATTAGGTTTAATAGATAGGCTTTAGAGATGAGAGTATAGGGTATAGGGTTGAGGATTTAGGGACTAGGGTTGGGGCATAGATTTTAGGGTTGAGGGTATAGGTTTTATAGTTAAGGCTATTGTTGAATATTCTAACCCACATGACAACTGAGAGGGGGTGAATCAGTTGCATAAATCTTAAATCAGATGTGTAACAAAGTTTGACTTTAACATATAATCTGTAGAAAGATATGAGCATGAAAGAACATGAGAAAACAAAGCACACCATACACAATTAAACACCACAATTTACGTGGAAAATCTTGTTAGGGGAAAAAACATGGAGAATGTTATTCTCAATATATGAACACCTATTAGGGTGACATCAGTTAAGGTAATTTTTACAAAGAAAGACTCAGTGCCAAAATGCAAAATAATAAAAGAGAAATAATCCACTATGGATGGACCTCTGCAACTGTAACATCTGTAGATACCTTTGGCTCACTGCTTCTAGTAGCTAACACATGAAATTTCACACTACTCAACATTTTTCACCAACTCAAAACACTAGTCATCAAACAATTAGGGAGATAGATCCTCTTTCACACAACTTCATCGCATTTCACTTTCTTTCACATACACATGCACACCTTTTTCTCTTCACACGCCTCTATTTATATTATCCTCACATACGTAAAATCTCCCAAGGTCGACTAAGCATGTCAACCAAACACAACTAAAATTAGGTCGGCACTAAACATTCCCGTGGTGGAAAAGAAAGTAAAGTGGACCACAACACATCTTAATTAGGACCAAAATAAGCATCAAACATTTTATGCAATGATCCATAATCAACGGAGCAATAATATGAAGTGCAAACACCCAAAGTTGGCCAAACCTAGAGTAAACACCATCAAACTTTGAAACCATGCTTTTGAATCCCAAGAACACATGCCAACTAAATAGAATGAAGCTATGGACATTATCAACCTAACTCCAAAACCACAACACCAGAAACCATAATGTGGATAAATGTGGAGCATGTATTTCATACAAAAACACTATTAAACATACTAGTAAATACAACTTCCTTATCACAACATTCCAAAGCACCAAATCTAGAATATAGCATCTCTAAACATTGCTTAACTGTTACAACTGTGGTTTTCATTCAACCAAAAGATCAACCTGTTAATGCTCGATACAACCACTAGACTTATAGAATCCATAGGAGGCGATTAATCCATGTCACAAACCCAAGTGTTGTGTTGCACAACACAAGGAGACCAAGGGTGCACACCTTGCAACCCCCCCCCCCCCCCCGCCAGTGCAAGTGAGGGGTTTGAACTTGTGACCAGGCTCTATTACCACTTTTTACAAGTGTGGTTACCATTGCACCAAAAGATCAGCATGTTAATGCTCGATACAACCACTAGACTTATAGAATCCACAGGAGGTAGTCAAGCCATGTCACAAACTCGAGAGTTGCACTGCACAGCACAAGGAGACCAAGTGCGCACACCTTGCAACATTAACAATATATACAAAATGCATTAATAGATGTACAATATATAAGATATGCAGAGCAAATCTCTTAGCACAACTGCATAAAGAACTCAAAAGTACTCAAACCAATCAGTCATTAATGACAACCAGAGAATGTTGACATCAATGACAACACATAAGTAGCTCATCTTGATCAATCTTGCAACTGTCTCCCCCTTTATAATTGATGGAAACACATCAACAATAGCAAAAACAAATCTCATATTAAAGTTCTCCAAAAACCAAAACCAATCTATTTCACATTCTCTCCCCCTTTGTCAAATATCTTCTCATTCTCTCCTCCTTTGCCATCAAGAACAAAGGCTCAAATACTAAAATTGTTAGCTCATTTTGTTCAACTCTTCAGAAACTTACAACTACACCTAGCTCCCCCTAAGAGGTAGCCCCAAATCATTAATCCATAATAATAGTATTCATGAAGTTCATTGGACTAATGCATCTCTATATGCATTTAGTTCACAAAAGGAGGGCAATAACCCCCAATTTCTCTCGGGGATATTCAAAAGTATCTTTAGCAAGTTCTTTAGTAAAGATGTCAACAATATTTTCCTTTGTAGGCACATAATCAAGCTTCACTTCATTCTCCAAAACTTTTTCCCTCAAAATGTGGTACTGAATTGAAATGTGTTTCGTTCTTGAATGTGGTATCAAATTCTTAGAAATGTTTATTGCACTAGTATTGTCATAAAAGATAGAAATAAGTTTATCAAACAATATTCCAATGACTTTCAAAGTTTGTTTCATCCATAATACCTAAGTACAACAAGTAGCAGCAACAATATATTCAGCTTTAGCAGTAGACATAGATATTGAGTATTGTTTCTTATTTGACCAAGCAACCAACTAGGGTCCAAGGAAAAATGCACCCCCACATGTACTTTTCCTATCATCCACACGGCCAATCCAATTGGCATTGGTATAGGCAATAAGAGTGAAATTAAATCTTTTAGGATACCATAGACCATAGTCTTTTGTTCCTTTTAACTATCTAAAAATTCTTTTCACAGCAACAACATGTGTCTCTTTGGGATCCTGTTAGAATCTAGCCACAAGACAAACAACATGCATGATATTCGATCTAGTTGCCATCACATACAATAATCCTTTAATCATTGATCTGTATATGCTTTGATCAGTATTCAGTGATTCAACATCTTTGCTCAACTTACAACCAATAGCCATAGGAGTGAATACAGGTCTAGCATTTTCCATTCCAAACATCAACATTTCTTTACATACTTAGATTGTGAAATAAATATACCATCATCCTTCTAACTAACTTGTAAACCAAGAAAGAAATTCATCTCCCCAATCATAGACATTTCAAACTCTTATTGCATCTCATCAAAAAACTTTTTGCACATATAATCATTTCCTCCAAAGATTATATCATCCACATAAACAACTACAATCAAAATGTCATTTTCTACAACATTAAAATAGAGATTACTGTCAGTGGTACCTTTTTGAAATCCTTTCTTTAACAAATACCTATCAAGCCTTGCATACCAAGCTCTTGGAGCTTGCTTCAGTCCATATAGCATCTTCTATAGTTTGCAAAACATATCTTGAGTGTCTGATAAATTGAATCCTTTCAGTTGTTCTATATATATACTTCATCTTTCAATTCTCCATTCATGAATGAAAAATTCACATCCATCTGATAGATCTTGAAATCCTTGTGTGCCACAAAATCCAAAAACATTATGATAGCTTCCATTCTTGTTATAGGAACATAAGTATTCTCAAAATCTATACCTTCTACCTATGAATACTCTTTACATATAATTCTTGCCTTGTTTCTTACTATGTTACTAGCCTCATCCAATTTGTTCCAAAATACCCATTTAGTTCCTATCGCATTCTTGTTAGATGGTCTTGGGACAAGTTCCCAAGTCTAATTCTTCTTAATCTCTTCCAATTCTTCTTTCATAGGTTTCATCCAATGTTGATCACTACAACAATATTTTACTATTTTCATCTCTTTCTCTGAAATTAAACATAATTTGACCTATTCTTCATCATCTTTACTTGTTGTGATATGATACATGTTGTGATAATAGGTCTATATTCTTGTCTCCAATAATTTGTTTCTTTGAATGATTCTTTTGTACATACATCAAAGTCTTAGGAGCAATTTCTAGAGCATCTTCCTTATAATCATATACTTCTATTTCTTCAACCTTTTCTTCTTTTGGTTTTCCAATAGACTCATTAGATTCATATCCCATCTCTAAAATGGTGTTCTTTGAAGTGTCTTCATCAACCTTCACATTTTTTCTTTCAACAATTCTTCTCGGTATTTTGTTATAACATCTCTAAGTTTTTATTTTAGTAGAGTAGCCAAGGAAAATGCCTTCATCATCTCATGTCAAATTTTCCCAAATTTTCTTTATCTCTTCAAATATAGCATTTATTTCCAAATACTTTGAAACATTTCACAGACAAGGTCCTTCCATACCAAAGGTCATAATATGTCTTCTCATGATTTCTTATAATTTGTACTCTATTAAGAGTGTATACTATAGTGTGTATTTCTTCTTCCCAATAAATTTCCGGTAGACTTGATTCATTCATCATTATTCTAGCATCCTCTTGAATTTAAATTTTATTCATCCTTTCAACTACACCATTCTATTCTGGTGACCTAGGAGCAGACATGTCTTCTTATCCTATGATTCTCACAAAAGGTATTGAATTCATTAGAATTAATCTCCACCTCTATCAGATCTCAAGCATTTGATTCTTCAATCTATCTCATTTTCAACCATGACCTTGAATTTCATAAACTTTTCTAGAGCTTCATATTTTTCTTTTAAGAAAGTAACCTAATTCATTCTAGAGTAATCATCAATTAAGAGCATGAAATACCTATCACCTTGTTTACTTCTAGTTTTAGTTGAACCACAAAGATTAGTGTGTACTAAATCCAACTATTCAATAGAATATTGTTCCTTAACTTTGAAACTTCTCCTTATTTGGTCTCCAACTTGACATTACTTGCAAAAAGCATTATCAGGTTTTGTAATTTTCAGTGAATCTCTCATAGCTTGAATTGAACTAATCGTCACCAAATTATCAAAATAAATATGACACATCCTATCATGCCATAACAAACTCTCAGTTATCTGTGTCATCGAGTAGCATCCACCAATAATGCCCATCTAATATACATTTCCATCTATCCTTTTTCCTGTTGCAATCACAGTTTCGGACCTTTTTTTGATCTCACATCCATCATCTTGAAAAACAATATTATAGTCATTTTTACACATTTGACCAACACTCAAAAGGCTATGGTTTAAGTCTTTAATATTAAAAAAATTGTCAATATTATATATGCCATAAAAACTGATTGAACCAATTATAACTATCCTAGCAATCTGATCATCTCTAAATCTAACTACTCCTCCATCAAAATTTTCAAGCTTTACAAACTTACTCTTGTCACAAGTCATATGATTTGAACATCCACTTTCAATAATCCATTCATCTTTCTCCTCTGGCATGAAAAGCATATAAAACAATACCTTTTGTTTTAGCAGCACCTTCTAGAGCCTTTTCCTTCAAAATTTTACCAAGGTTGACATAACTAGATTCTTCCTTTATAACCAAGAAGAAACATTCATTGTCTTCTTCATAATCAAATTCATCATTAGAAATATTTTCATCTTCTTTAACATAATAAGACTTCTTACTGAACTTTCCTTTGCATTCCTTATTCTTTTTATTTGCAATTTTGTTAGGACATCTAGAAGCATAATGACCTATCTTTCCATAGCTGAAACATTTAAAGGGAAAATCACCTTTGTATTTTTTGGTTCCTTTCTTCATCCTTCTAACAAAGTTCACATCAATCTCATCAAATTTTTTTTCATCAAAATCCTCATCTTTCGCTAATTTAGTATCCTTGAATGTAGTTTTTGTTCTTACACTAGTAGTACCAAATTCTCTCATCTCAAAAGAAAGTAAAGAGCCATACAAGTATTCTCTAGTATATGTATTCTGATTTTGTGATTCTTTTATTGTTGAAACCTTAGAGCTATAGGGTTTAGTAAGAGTTTTGATCACCTTTTCACAACTTCATCTTCCAACAAGTTACCTCCAAGAACTCTAATCTCATTTACAAAATCATCTATCTTCTACAGAAAGCTAGCTATATTGTCTTCTTCATCCATCTGCATGCATTCATATTTAGTTTTAGCATTTTGCAACTTAGCTTCTTTAACAGTATCATCTACTTCATAAGTATTTTCTAATTTATCCGAAACTTCATATACAAATTCCAAAAATACAACTTTTGTTAATTTAGTTTTATAAAGAGCACTAAAGATAGCAAACCTTCTCTTTTCATTGTCTTAAAATTCCTTGATCTCATCTGGAGTGTTCACCCCATTCTACGATTAGTGTTAGAAGTGTCCATGTTGGTTATAACATGCTCATGTTATAATGCACGTGCATTGTTTAGAACTAAAAAAAATGATTTAAAATTCATGTGACCCTCATGTTTTAGGCCTGCATTCTTTTTTATTCTCTACTTTCTATTCATTATCCAACAAAGAAACACTTTTTCATGGTGTTGATAAAAACACAATCATTGTTTACATATTCCACAACCTTTATTTTTTGTCAACATAGAAGTAAATTTAATATTTTTAGACTAAATTTGATTATATGAGATAATATTTTCATGTTCCTAATGTTGGAAGGCTAAGTATCATGTTTTTTTATTGAATTTAACGATATAGATTCATTCTTTTCAGAGTTTTTTTCTAGTCCTATTAGATTTATATATAATTGAACTATGAATACAAAGGAACTTAGCAAATAGCTCAAATTATATGGGAGTTTGAAGCTAAAAAATGAACTAGACATAATTATGAAATTGGTCAAATCAAATCTCAAAGTTTAAGGTTTGTTCTCTTTGCCTTTCTAAATTTTGTACATGCCACCTTGTCAAAATATTTAATATGCTACAGATCACAGTATTAATTCACTTTATTAAAGCGTAATTGTTGACCCAAATTATATATTAATTGTTCAATTGCAATAATTTTCTTTTATTTTTATTCATTTTATATTCATTTAGCTCACTTTATTATTATGTTAGCATGTTCCTAGTTATACTCCAATGATATGTTATCATGTTTACTTGGTGTGTTGATTGTACTAAGTGCTGCAAATTTTAGTAAATTTAGACTTAGTTTCCACATTTATTGAAGATACATCTCTCTAACTTAGATGCTATACCTCTACAAATAGGGCCAAAGGATCTAAACAAAGAAACACTCAAACCAAAATCTTGTTCCTCAACATAGATCCAAACCTATTCTACTGACTTAGATTCTATGGGGTACAATCTATTTCATACACAACATTGATTCTAGTTGGTCAGACCCCATCATACCATCACATAGTTGATGACTTGAGAACATAGTCACAAAGATAGGGAAGTGGATAAGATGAAGACTTTTCCAACATATTCAATCGGTACATGATATGGTTTAATAAATTATAGCACATACTGTTGGGTTGCATCTATAAAAAATTGAAATACAAATCCAAAGTCCCACACTATAAGATATGTATTGATGCTATGTTCCTTACACCATATTATGCATAGATGTAGATTGAGCTTTATTAATTAATTTTCCACCATGTATTCAATGTTTGTTTTTTAAGCCATAACTTTCACATTTTCTAGATCCTACACAACTCAACTTATCTTTGAAAAATATGATTGCCATGTACAAACAATGTGAAAGAGTCAAATCATTAAGATCACTACTACACACCTCTTTCATAGAAAATCATATATTAAAAATTGTCAAGGTTAGGTAACATGATGATTAAGTTAAGTGGTATAAACTTAAGTATATCTTGACTGTGTTTTTACATCATTTTTAAGTGGTCCATGATGACACAAGTGAACATTTGTTGCGTTTCTATCTCAATTTCCTACACTGGTCCGTTTTGACATGCATATGTTACCATATTTATGGTTAAAATATGTCCATGATATGAGGACACCTTAAATATCCATGTTCACACGAGTGATCACTTATTGATAAAGTACTTTTGCAATCAACTTTTAGCTTTCACCATAAGTGTAAATTGAGTGGATGAAATGTTACCTATCTTCTTCTTGTTCTGAATGTTATCAAGTCACTAGATTATTCTCTTTCAACTCATGTCTTTATTATGTATCTTCTAATAAACATAAAGAAAAAATAATCACTATTTTAGATCACAAGTATCTTATAGTTTGAAGATCAATTGCCTCCTCTTGACGTGATAATACACTGAAGTCTATAACAACATTCCTTTGAAAACACATATCATACTCAATATGAGCAATAAATTTCATTGCAAAACTTCAATTTGACCATTCTCTTGGTGACTCTACTTTATTTGAAGCTCTCGAGTTCAACCACAATTTATGCACAACTTCTTGACCACACATGCACTTTGTTTGATACATATGACAATCCTAGGGAACCTATGACTATCCTAATATTCCTATGATTTTCCTAAGAGACCTATAACTATCCTCATAAACCTATGATTTTCCAAAGAAACATATGACAATACTAAGAGGCATATGTTGATCCTAATATACCTATGACTTTCCTAAGAAACTTATGATAGACCTAAGATACCAATGATAGTTCTATTTGCTTCATCTTTCTCACTTTTTTTGTCATAAGGACATTACATCTCTATGTTTTGGGTTGGACTACCATAGAAATCTATAAATTTCAATTTTATATCATATACTCTTTAATTTTATGATTTTTTTTATATTTTTGTATGAGATTTACTTACTCTCTAGCACTATGATGGAACTAAACACAATTTCTTATTCATGATACATATAGAATTAATCATCATGTTGAGGAAATGATCAAATAATCTAACATTATATGAGTGTGAAGCTAAGAATGCAAAGAAAAGAGAAATAAAAGTTGTTGGAAAGAATAATATTGATTAAGTGCATCATGGGGCCAAACCAACAATGCCAACACGTCTAAATGGGTAATGTTATGGTATTAAAGGTCCTATTTCATATCCCATCTCTTCTAATCTTTCCATACTATAATATGTCAACACTTTCTCTTAAGAGCCCTAAGTGAGAAAATAAAATAAAATTTTGATAGGCTATTTCATGGAATTTGTGCAACTTAAGAATATTTTTTTATAAACCTATATAGTCATGTAGGGTCCCTACACAATAACCTCTCTCATATTTTTAAATTTCAAATGTATTTTTCTTAGAAAAAAATTTTAAAAGTGGGTAGGTTTATGCTATGTAAGGTCCTATTTCACACCCCAACTCTCCCGATCATTCTAGGCTATAGTATGTGAACGCTTTCTCTTAATATCCCTAAGTGCAAAAAAAAAAATCCAAACTTTAGTGGGGTATTTCTCATAATCTATGGCACATATGAATTATCTATCAAAACATATAGGGTCACATAGGATACCTCCATAATAACCTCTCTTAGTTTATGAAATATGCAATCTATTTAATCATGGAAATAATATTTTATACGATCCAAAAAGCCTCAAATGCAATCAATAATATGTTGTTGGAAGGTATATTTTATGTTCTGCATCTTGTGGGGATAAACCAACTATGTGAGCACATCATTTTGGGTGGGTGAACACAAAGGGAGGAATATTTGCATTGCAGCTATCTTGATCATTTTGGGCTACATTGTTAAGACTATCACAATGTAATAATGGATTGTTATCTAGATTATGGAAACCTTAAACTCTTGAAAACTCTCTTTTCATGAAGATATCCATCATTGCCTCTTTTAGTCATTTTCTGAAAAATGTAAGGAAAATTTTAAACACTCTTTAATGGTGATTTCATTATTTGTATAGTTCTAAATGGTATGATAATTAGTGTCATATGACTTCCCGTAGTGTCATAAAGTGTCATCGAGCCAATTTATACCTCATTTTTGTGTCCCTACTTTTGTGTGTTCCCTCCTCATCTCCTATCCAAGTTTGTTCAATTCCTTAACTCCAATTTTGATTCCATGTACACCCACCAATTGACATCCTAGAGTGATATCCTAAGGTCCCTGACTGAGAAGGATTAGGGCACTAGCGCCCTAGTCCTAGGACCAAAGCACCTAGTGCCCCGGTCCCTCTTAATTGGGACCTATTTCAAAATGGGATATGGGCCCTATCTCTCCAGTGGGAAATTAGCTTTGTGGCTCTATATGACTATTGGAGGTTGGCCTAATAGATAAATGACCTAGACATCCCTATATAAAGACTCTTGATCAACCTTATTTCATCCATCCATCATAAGTATTTGGCCTAAAGCATTTGTGCATTAATTATCAAGCATTTTTAGAGATCTGCAATGTCACATTTTCTTCATTCAACCATTGTGGAGCAAAATTACATCATTCATATGCAAGCATGTGTGTGTGATTAGGGTTTTGTCATGTTCATGCCATTTTATACAACATATATGATTACATTCAAGAAGCAAAGCATCATCATCCAGAATGAAGTATATCCTTTCATTATTTATTTCAATAATTGCAATTATTCATTCAGGGTTAATTCTTAAACCGGGGTTTAACTTAGAAAAACCCTTATTCCCAACCATTCTCCCTTCTCTGTTGTGTGTAGTAATAGGTGCGAAGCTATAACCTTCAATATCGGCATAATTCATAGACCCGAATGTGGTTCCTCTTTGGATGGAAAAAAGTGCAAAGGACTAGAGTGACAGGTATTTTGGTCCTAATGATTTAGGATGACCTTCTAGGAACAAATATGAATACTTCTAGATCTATGTTTGTGGCTCTATTTGATGATCATATCTCACTGTTCATGCATATTTACTTTAATTTCAACATATTTACCCTAATTTCAACATTTTCACAATTCAACTTAAAAGAGGGTATCAAATCTTAACCAATGAATCAAATCAGAATTCTCAGCCCTATCCTTGATGATTTGAGGCTAGATCTATTAGATTCATCCCTCTTTAATTTAGTGGTGCCTAAGCAAAAATTTAAGGATTTTACTTCATCATTGGGTGAAACCCGATTTTTTCACCATTAAATTCTGGTGAACCCAACTCCTTACACCCTTATTTTTTATTTATGTTCTCAAATCTGATTTTTTATGCAATTTAAAATTCAAATTTAGATGTATAAGTTTAATTTCCAATTGAATTACATAAATTTAGAGGTTAAATTCACACAAACCCTAATTTATAATTTTAAAATTGAGCTTGTGGATTGTCTAATTTGGATTAATTATTTCAGGTCTGATTTGTCAACATTCTAATTTTCAATTTTGCATTGTAGATCTTATTTTAACCAAATTACATAAATTTAGAGGTTAAATTCACAAAAACCCTAATTTATTCTGGTTAATTTTCTTTGTGGATTGTGTAATTTTATAAATCTACTTTTTGATGTAATTTTGAGCATTCATAGTGGTCCTTAATAGATCTTAGAAACATGGGATGATCTTCTTCTCATACACATACCCTAGTGAAAAGGGGGCAAGATCAAAATATTGGTGTTTCAATCTCTCTAGATCTCCTTATTCTCCTAGAGCCTATCTTAATCATCAAAACATTTGTAGAGAAGATGAAATTATGAATTTCATTCATGATCTCTCTCCCCACATAACATTAAGTAAATATGAGACCTTATATGATAAGGATCTTCCTTCCCAACCTACCAAAGAGGATATGCATGATGATAGAAAGGAAGATCTCTCTACATAAGATATTCCTTCTTCATCTGCTTTTCCCTTTGCTCCTTCTACACACACTTAATCTACAAAGTTTAAATAAATGCATTATAATGTTCCTCCTCCTTCTCAATTCAGAAATTATTATAGGAGTGGCTATAACATCATATCAAAACATGGTTTTATAGGACAAGGACTTGGAAAATTTGAACAAGGAATTAGAGTGACTATAAACCCTCCTACACAAACTAGTACTGAAGGGCTACGATATTATCATGATTCACCTATGGATGATCTCCTTAGAATTGAAAAATTCAAGGACTATCTTGCAAGACATAAAACTTATCATTCATCTAAGGGTGCTTCTTCTTCAGACACTCCTTCTTGTTCATATCATCAAACTTATGATCATCATGATAATGATTATCTATATTTTTAAAAGAGTATGCAAGAACTAGTTGATAATAGAACTATTAAAATCATATATGACAATCCATATTCTTCTAACAACCCTTATCCTAAATCACAAGAGACAAGACCTACTCTTATCAATGACCAAAATAAATTAACTACTAGAATATTTTGGTCGTTGAAGTATGATAAGCATGTTGTTTTTCCTCTCATTAAAATCAATGACAATTCTAAGCATAAGAAAGGTGATGAACATTGTCTTTTTCATCATAGTTATTGCCATTCTCTTGGAAAGTTTAAAAAAATTATAATATTTGTTCAAGAACAATATGATAGGGTTTATATAGCTCTCACAACTGATCTTGCACTCTTTCTTGGTGGAGAGGTAGTGCCTTAGCACTTCATTCACCCTTCATGTTTCTCCTCACCTTATGACACAAGTGTTTAACTTAATTGGGGGCTCTTTGTCATAAGAGGTGATATTATTTATGTTAGAATTGTGTGGATAATGTTATCATTGATGCCAAACCAGCCTTTTGGTTATGTACTAGATAGTGTATGTAGGCCCATATATCAATCCGGATGTTATAGATGTTATGCAAAAGGTTGCGGTTATGTATGTACGGTTTAGATGTTGTGATTTTGTATGGACAATTTTGGATGATGACCTTTTGAGATCCCAATGGGTTCTCACTAACCCCGGTATCCCGATGTTAGGAATTCTGGTTGGTCCTTATATCAGTTATGTGTCCTAGTGTCAGCAGTTTGCAGCTTTGGTATCTATCAAAAGTATCTCTTTGATTTTTGTGATTGTAGTTTCATTGGTACATGTGGAGTCTACATTTTGGAGATATTGAGCATGATATTGTAGCGTTTGGAGATATTAAGTGTGATCTTGTGGCGACAGGTCTTGATGCTCTACAAAAAGGATTAGAATAGTGATGGAAACACAAAAACAAAAGATGCAAGTTCAAACATTAGTGTTAGCAACAAAAGACTATCCTAAGCAAGAATATCAAGAGAGATATTAAACATGAAATGGAAAACATGTAAAAATGAAAGAGATAAACTACACTCCTCCAAATTCTAACCAAGATGTTCATAGTTGCTCCTCCCTTGTTCCTCTCCTCTCCAAGTTCCACATGAGTGTATCTCTCAGCTTTGCAGTACTATGGAAGTCTTATGGAGATTCAAGATTGAAGATGATTATGAAAATATGCAAATTCAAGCTAGCTAGGAATGAGAGAAAATGAGTTAATTAAGCTATTATCAATTTTAACCAAAAGATAATGTGGATTATGATTTTACTCTAAAATGCTCTCTCAAATTCACTATAACTTAGATGCATACAAGATTTTTGAATTTGGATTATGAAAGAATTGACTCTATTTATAGGAAAAATAGAGAAATGGATGGTTGAGATTGAGTAATCTCAACAAGGGTCAAGATTGATGGGTTTATGATCCATGTGAGGGTTTTCAATCCAATCCCAGGATGACAAATGTCATCATGAGATGGCTTGAGAGGAGAGGGAAGAAGCATTAAATGCTTGACATGACTTGAAGTTTAACTTGGGAGGTAAGGTTAGAGTTGAGTTGAATGAATAAAGTCATTATCCAATAAATAATGTCTTTATCCAATGGATAAACTCTTATGCAAGCGTTAGTGGGGATAACCATGGTCAAAGCAATAAATGTTTGAAGAGACCCATGAGTCAAATGAGCGTTGAGTTAGAGGTAAAGCCTCTAATGATGTGGGCAAGTGAAATTAAGGATAAATGGTTATGTAAGAGCCATAAATGGTCATGTAAGAGCCATTAGTGGTTTGGAAGACTTTAGGGGTTAACTTTTTGAATACATAAAGCATTAAATACTTTTCAAAGACTTTGGAGGCTTTGAGAAGTGACTTCAAGTTGCTTAGGAATGTGACAATATTTAGGAAATGGGTTAGGCTAATTAGGAGTGGTTGGAAGAATTTAGAAAGTGGTTAGAAGAGTCTAGAAGGGGATTTAGGATTGCAAGTGGGTTTGGTGGGTGAGGGAAAATAGGATTTTATTTAAAATAAAATTAATTTATTTCAATTGTGGTTGCAACTTGCATTTGTAGGAGAATGCAAGTGGGGGGTAGTTTAGGGATTTAAATAAATGTTTTAATTATCTATTTAAAAGAGGAAAGGGGGGTTGAATTAAATAAATATGTTTTATTCATTTAATTGATTTTGAGTGTGGCTAAATGAATTAATTTAAATAAATTGAATAATTTATTTAATTAATAGGAGAAGAGGTTGAGGATGAATTAATTAAATATTAATTTAATTAACTGATTATTGATGGTTAAATAATCAAATAAATAGTAAATATTCATTTAATTAAGTGGATAGATTTATGTGACTACATTTGTCCCTCTTTGAGATGGTGTGGTTTATCGCATCATTTCAAAGAAATAAAAATAGGCATGAAGAAATATGCCCCATAAATGTTAATTTAATGGGTGGTATGCCCCCTCGAGAGATGAGCCAAAACAATTTGAAAAATCACGCAATCACTCGAAAAAGAACGAGAAGTGGAGGGGAGATAGAATAGAAAAAATTAGCAATGACTATGAAAGAATGGAAGAAATAGGAGTTAAAATGGAGAAATGAGAGGCGATGGAAGTTCACAGGGACAACAGCGATTAGGGTTGGGGGGTATATATGGGGGTGAAGGGGCAAAAATAGGTTCATTTGCATCTATCTCCTTAGCAATTCAAGGCTTTGATAGTGACATTTGGTGAAGGAGTGAGTAGTGATAATCATGCCAGTACCTATAGCAGATCATCGGCTAGACTGGATCCGTCGATTCCAGCGGTCAGATGACTATGGACTAGCGGTACGCAAATTTAATTTTTTTCTTTTTAGTTTTTAATATGTTTTTGCAAGCGTCCAAGTCCAATCAAGACAATAGCGCTAAAACTATGTCTTAGCGCTTTTGTCAACCCAAATAGCGCTTTTGTGCCGTAATAGCGCTATTGGGTAGTAGTTTTAGCGCTAGTGATAGGTTTAGCCCATTTTCTTAGTAGTAATACCGCTATTGTATGTTTAGCGCTATGGTGTAGTTGTTTTAGCGCTATTATCTTGGAATAGCGCTATTGGGTAGTGGTTTTAGCATGTTTGGTTTTTTAGCGCTATTGTGTAATGGTTTCAACGCTATTGTTAGCAAAATAGCGCAATTGTCAGAAAAAGATGTCCTAGTGTTTGAAAAATATCTCCTGATTCTTGTGTTGGGTGGATGGATGAGTGAGTTGTTTTGAATCATAGCAGCCCCGTTGAGACTAGGTCATTATGATAAATGCATGTTGTAGTCTAGGTTTGCCATGATCGCTTACCTATTGAAACTCGAAGATACTTGATTAAAGTATATGTTGATAGTCTAGGTTGAAACTTAATAAAGTTTGAAACAAAATAATTGATGATGTGTTGATGCATGTGTGTAGGAGGATCTTCCCATCTTACAAATGCGGGAACAGCATCTTGCCACACAGTAGCTATGAGAGTAGTTGACCGAGGTAGAGAGAGATTACATTGCGGCTAGTGGGTTGTTTGATATGATGTATCTTCCCATGATTCAGATGAATCATTGACTGATGATAGCACTGGTCAAGCATTGGCATAGCGAGACCTGTATCTTTCACCTTGCGATGGGAGAGATGACGGTGACTCTGGAGGATGTGTGGCAGATACTGCATATCCTGATCCAGGGAGAGCTGGTGACCTATGATCGAGGGTTAGGGATAGTAGTAGTATAGAGGATTTTTGAGGAGGATGTTTATATTGAGGATGGGTTGATAGCCTAGGAGGACATAGTTGCACTATATGAGCCTTTACCAGCAGTGTTATCCAAGATCGTCGGAGGTTTACTATGTCCAGATCAGCGCTCACATAGATTGGCCATTGGTTGGGGCCAAGTGATCAAGAAGATGATGACGGAGGGGACCTGCTATGCCTGGGGACCATGTGTGTTAGCACATCTGTATAGGGAGCTACATGAGGTGGTGTACCGGGAGGCAAGATCACTAGGAGTAGGGATTACATTACTACATGTCTAGGCATGAGAGCACTTGCCTATCACATGACCCATCTATTTGAGATTTAGGGTGATAGATCAGCCCTATGTATACATGAATGGAGGGATGATGAGCCAGCCCCACATGGGGAAGTTAGAGTTTTGGCAACGGGCGTTAGATGATTTAGCCACAATGATATGGAGGCCATATATTGAGTGTGAGACCTAGGATGGTGATGCAGAGGCCCTTCCCTATATATTTATGACATGGTTTTTTATTGGGTGCACATCCTACCTTGTACAGAGACAGGAGTCGGGGAGGGTTATGAGACAGTTTGGATGGAGGCAGGGATTGTTGAGGGGGTCAGGTGAGTATGCATGGGTCATATGAGAGAGATTTTAGTTGGGACCAATGTTACCATATGATTAGGCTCGGTCGGAGTTACGTACCTTACAGGCTAGGCCATGGCATATGATGCCTGAGATTGTGGATGCAAGGGTAATAGATGAGTACACACAATATCATACTGCACATTCGATTGCACGGATTTCAGATCCAGCCAAGCTGATACCTACTTTTGAGGATGAGAGAAGGAGGTGATGGGGGAGGAGAGGAGGTATGGGTGGAGGAGGAGGAGGTGATGTTGCTGGAGGAGGAGGAGATGGGGGAGAGAGAGGTGGTGGGGGAGGTTATGGTGGAGTAGGAGGAGGTGGATGTGGTGGGGGTGGGGGATTTGGGGGTGGAGGTGGATTTGGAGGTGGAGGTGGTGGAGGAGGACATTTACAGAGGAGAGGGAGAGGTGGGCAGCCATTGCGACTATCACGAGGCCCTTTCATATAGTGGACAGCTAGAGTAGGACGTAGGAATATTGGGGAGGGTGTAGCGCCTATGGAGATGGGAGAGGGAGCTATAGGTGGAGGAGAGGTTCCTATGGAGATGGGAGGGGGAGTGAAAGGTGGTGGAGATGGGGATTTACGAGAGTATATGATATTACATTTGTAGACTCGACTCACAATAGCCGAGGCTTAGTTAGAGGATAGGGATGCAGAGATTGCAGCTAGGGATGTTCAGTTGTTTGCATGGGAGTCAGAGTTGACAGTAGTGAGGTGAGAGTGGGATGATGTGGTTGATAGGGTGATCCAGTTGCAGAAGAAAATTTAGGTCTTAGAGGGAGCACAAACACAGGTCCGTCGGAGGTGGTATTGAGTGCGCTCCAGCGGGCAGGGGGAGAGATTGACTACTAGCAAGGTTTATATGAGCAGGTTGTGTCGATTAGCCAGTGAGCTATGAGCTACACTCAGATACAAAGGGTGAGGTCAGAGTTGTCACAGAGGGTACAGAGTAGTGGGGATTTTATGGGTAATCTATGGCGAGATAGTGTGGCTAGAGTAGGGGTAGTGGTGGAGCAGGGGGTGATGGTGGTGCAACATCTAGCCAAAGTTCCTTTTGAGAGTTATTTTATGTACTTGTTACATTTGTTATTTTGGACTGTGACTTGGATGGCTCTTGGAAGCCAGTATATTTTTCCATCATTGTACTCTGATACATGTATGTTTTTTTGCAAGATGATAAGTGATGTGATATATGAGGAGATCCTATATTTTTGTGATGATATACATATATATGAGGATATGTATGTTTTTATGCAGGATGAGGATTATGATTTATGCTTAGATGCATGCTATCGATTATTTTTCTTTCTATATGTGCATGGTGATGATTTGATGATTTCTATATGCATGTTATGGATGTGGTGCTAACATGTGGATGCAGGTTAGTATATGTATGATGCTTTGTTGTAATGCTTTATGTGATGCAGTGTTGACTATGTATGCATAATGATGAGTGAATGATGATGATTATGGGATAAATAATACTTGTTTTTTATGATGAGATAATGATATGATGATATGAGTAAATGATGTATGTCATTTTAAGATGAAGCTAAATGAATCAAATATTTATGCAAATGTTTGTGGTTCTAAATGAATGCATTTAAATATATAAACAAATGTTTATGTATGATTCTAAATGAATGCACTTTATATGGATAAACAAAATGTGAATACAAATGTTTATGTATGAATGCACTTAAAAGAAATGTATTTAAGTGATGTGATGTAAAAATGAATCTAAATGCCATAAAAAGATTCAAAACATAACTAAGTGATTAATAAAAGTGAAATGACAATGCAAATAAATGCAACTAAGGGATAATGAATAACTGCACCTTAATGCAATTAAAAGGATAACAAATAATTGCACCTTAATGCAGTTAACATGATAATGAATAATTGCACCTTAATACAATTATAATGAAAGGATTGCATAATGAATATTCTTAAAATGAATGCACTATATGGATGAATGTTCTTGATAACAAAATGCACTTAAATAAAATGCAAGTAAATGATAATAAATGCATCTGATGTGTTAAATGCCTTAATGAGATGAACAAATTAATGTACTTAAATAAATATCTAAATGAATCTAAATGCAAGTAAATGATAATGAACTAAATGCATGTAATGTACCTATATGATAATTCCATACCGTAATGATATATGAATGCAAGTTGGTGAGTTTTTGCAGATGTGGAATGCAAATGTGAGATGATGTATCAAACAACTCTATCATGATGTTGTACCCAAGACAATTTCTTTGCATGCAACAATTGATATGAATAATGAACAAACAAATGGATGGGTGATATGCAACACAATGCAATATAAACATATGAGATGAAATGGCATTCCATAGAGTATTCATAGTATGTTATTTTCCTCATCGAGCATGGTAGTATCATTCTCAGTCGAGGTAGTAGGAACCAAGCTTGGAGCATTTCACCTGTAAGAAAGCATTTAAGACAAGTAAAAGAAAGGGACCCTCCATTTTGGTTCATGCACAAATGGTCGAGGTATATGTTGTAGTCAATAAGCCATAGTGATCCATGACTAGATTTTTGCATATGATCACGTAGCTTAGTGAACTTCCCACGTAGGCACCATTAATACATGCCACAGAACTTCATTGGAACAATTTGTAGACAATAAACAAAATGATACTTAGGAACCATCCTCGCTACTCTAATTACTTGTGGATATCCTAGAGTAGCATCAGAACTTGATATGAATAAATAAATAACTAACAAACCAACCAAGTACTTGATAGCTTAAACAGAATTTTCTTGTCAAAGAAAATGTTATCCTGTCTTTGTTTTAGGAAGGAAGGTTGCATCCTTGTTAAGATAGTTTTGTGTAGATGTTTTGATTGGTTGGTTGATTTGATAAGTGATCATCATTTGAGTAGCTCAAAATTTTTGTTTGGTGTCTGTGGTGATGTATATTTACAAAGGATTCTATGTGTTGCGAGGTTTTTGATTGGTTTTTGATGTTTTTGACATGTTTTGGGATTTTTCGAGTATTTTTGAATGTTTTTGGTATTATTTCTAGACATTTTTGAATGAGGAAAATCAATGAATCTCAAATAATGTAGAATCCACTTCCATAAATAGGTTAAGAGTATTTCCCCCAGTTTAGACATCTTTATGAAAAGCAGGATGCAAGACGCATGAAATACTAACCCTGATTGCAAATCAATAACAAGCCATGGTTTGAATGATGGATGAATGGATGCAATGAATGTGATTGCAACAAGTCTAAAATACAATGGAGCCATAGCCTTTACGAGTGCCACCTATTTGCCAAGTTTTCACCATCGCACTTACCCAAGGTGCCACCGGAGTGGTTTGTTCATCGTTTGGATGCATGATTTTTCTCTTTACTATTTTGATTTTTTTTTTCCTTCAGGATATTTTTTTTGAATGTTTTTGGTGTTTTTCTGGTATATGATGGAGCCTAATGCTCTGTACATCTTATGTATGAAACCATTTGAGGTGCATGTTGTTGATCAGATCTGTTAGCGATTCCCCTTTAGAAGTAGCCAACTAATATGCCCCAAATCCAAATACCTCAGTGATAACATATGGGCCCAGCTAGTTTGATTCAAACTTTCCCTGATGTTCTCTGTTTGGTTGGTTATGAGGATTCTCCTTGAGAACAAGATCACCTACCTCAAATGTCTATGGTTTAACCTGATGATTATAACTTCTACTTATTCACTGTCGATAGGCCTTGAGGTGGTTGTATGCAGCTTGTCGCCTTTCATCAAGTAGCTCCAAGTCTTGAAGATGTGAGACTAGGTATGCTTCATCATCTATCAGATTGTGCAAGGAAACCCAAGAGATGGTATCTCAACCTCAATAGGAAGGATGACTTCAACTCCATAGACCAGTGAGTAGGGAATTGTGCCTATAGGGGTTTGAATGCTAGTTCAATACGTCCATAGTGCTGGATTTAATTGAGCGTGCCAATCACGGTCAACATCATTGACCGTCTTCTTGAGGATTCTCAATATGTTTTTGTTTGATGCTTCGGCCTGACCATTGCCTCATGGGTAATAGGGAGTGGAAAAATGGTGTTGGATGTGAAACTTCTCGCAAAGCTCATGGACATCTTGGTTTTTGAAAGGAAGCCCATTATCTGTGATGATGGACATGGGTACATCATACTGGCAAATGATGTAGTTAAGGATGAATGAGGTGATCTTCTTACCAATGAATTGGGTAAGTGGAACAACTTCGATCCACTTTGTGAAGTATTTGGTGGCGGTAATGATAAAATTGTGGTCATTGGATGAAGATGGATGAATTTTACCCACAAGGTCAATTTCCCATTGACAAAAGGGCCATGGTGTTGTGATTGGTTGCAATTACTATGCTGGTACATGTATCATGTCTCTGTGAACTTGGCATTTCTTGCATTTTCTGACAAAATAGTAGGAGTCTTTTTCCATGGTGGACCAATAGTATCTAGTGTGCATGATTTTCTTTGCTAAGGAAGGACCACTTGAGTGAGCCCCATAAATTCCTTCATGTACCTCTTCCAAGGCCTTTGTTATCTCATCTTGTTCCAGACATCGAAGGAGAGTACCATCAAGACTTTGTCGGTATAGGGTTTCGGCAATGATGGTATATCGAGCGGTTTGGCGGATGAAGGTTTTAAGTTGGTTATTGGATTGGTTAGGAGGGAGTGTGTGATCGTTGAGGTAAGTGAAGAACTCACCATACCATGGGGATTCAGAACTGACTAGGTGACATATCATTTCAGTTTTAGGGCTATCATACGCAGGGATCCAAAGTTGTTCTACCAAGAACTTGTAGCGTGTGGAATTTTGGGGAAGATCCAGGAGAGATGCAATTGTATCCATTGCATCAGTAGCTCGATTCTGATCTCTAGGTACTTTCTCAAAGGTGATAGTCGTAAATGATTCTTTGTAACTATTCACCATCCTTTTATATGGCATGAGCTTATCATCCTTATTTTGATACTCATCGGTGACTTGTCGGATGACTAGCTAAGAATCTCCATATACCTGTAGTTATTTGAGATGCCATTGTATAGCCAATATAAGTCCTGTGATTAAGGCCTCGTATTCTGCTATATTATTGGAGCATGGAAAAGTGAGCCTATATGACTTTGGGATGCTATCACCTTGAGGTGTAATGAAAAGAATGCTTGCCCCTGAGCCATGTCTAGTATATGAGTCATCAAAGTAGAGCTTCCATGGTTGTGTTACTGTGATCATGAAGATCTCTTCATCTAGAAAATTTGAAACAAGAGGATGGTCACTTGTGAGGGGTGCATTGGCCAATTGATCTGCAATAACTTGCCCCTTGATAGCCTTGTGGTCCACGTACTCCATGTCAAATTCACTCAGGATCATAACCCATTTGGCCAAGCGGACTATTAATGCTGCCTTGCTGAGTAGGTACTTGAGTGGATTGATTTTAGCAATGAGTTGTACCTTATGTGTCAACATGCAGTGCCTCAATTTAGTGGATGCCAAGATAACTGCTAAGCAACCTCGCTCAATAGGTGTGTAATTGAGTTCATAGCCTACCAATGTGCGAGAGATATAGTATACAGCACATTCTTTTCCTTCTACATTGTGTTGTGCCAATAGTACTCCACAGAGGTCTACTTGGATCCAGTGGGATTAGCAATGGTATATTCATCAGGTAATGTTTAAGCATTTGGAATGGTTGCTGACACTTTGTATCCCATGGAAAGTGGATACTCTTGTGTAACAAATGTGTGAAGGGATGACACTTATCAGCCAATTGTACAATGAATTTTTGAATTGATTATAGTCACCCTTGTAGTGTCCTTAATTGACTGATGTTCTTGGGAGGTGGCATGTCCATGATTGCTTTGACTTTCGTTGGATCTACTTCAATGCCCTTGCTTGAGACAATGTATCCTAGGAGCTTCTCAGAGGTCACTCCAAAGACACATTTCTTTGGATTAAGTCATACATCATATTGCTCTAATCTGTCAAAGATTTGACCTAGTATTTCTAAATGACCTTCTCTTGTTAATGATTTAGCTAGTAAATCATCGACATGATTCTCCATTATAGTGTGCATTAGGTCATGAAAGATGGTTTTCATCGCTCTCTGATAGGTTGCCCCTGCATTTTTCAGACCAAATGGCATCATGTTCCAACAATAGGTTCCTCATGGGCATGTGAAAGTAGTTTTATGTTGATCTTCTGGAGAAATCTTGATCTGTCTATACCCTGAAAATCCATCCATAAGAGAAAGCATGGCATGACCCACTGTGAGATTGAAAATCATGTCGATGTTTGGTAAGGGGAAGTCATCCTTTGAGAAGTCCTTGTTCAAATATTTGAAGTCGGTATAGATACGGATGCCCCCATTAGGCTTGTTGATGGGTACAATGTTGGAGATCCAATCAACATAATCGATTGGTCGAATAAAGCCAACATCTAAGAGCTTTTTGAGTTTTGCCTTGTCAAGCACAACAATCTGTGGTTGCATCTTTCTGAGCTTTTGTTTTACCATTTTATCTCCTTCTGCCATGGTGAGATGATGCATGACCAAATCAGGATCTAGACCAGGCATGTTTGCATAAGACCATGCGAAGTTGATTTGACGCTTCTGGAAGAATTCTACAAATTTTGGTTGTTCCTCTAGAGTGAGTAGAGATGCCAAATTTATTTGGTGAGGAGTCTCAGGGGTCCCCACATTGAATTCTTTTGTTTCTTTGATTAGCATCATTGATCTCTCATGATTTGTGCTAGAGGGGAGGATGTCAAACCTTTCATCCTCAAGCGCCTCAGAGAGGTTTTCACCTTTGGATGCGCTCTTTATTTTTACTGTTTTGGGATCAACAAGTGCCATTGTGTGGTTTTCACTAGAAGATCTATGTTTTATTGTGATGTTTTTGCAGTTGAAAGGTTTGGCATCTGCCCCAAAGTATGTTGTGCTATTAATTTCTATGGTAAATCCAACTTTGTGATCCCCGCTTGGTACGTGATCCTGTATTTCTAAGAAGTTGATGAGTGCCTCATCATTTTGGAAGTGGTCAAGACATGGGAGATTTGGTTGGTTCTAGTCGATGAGTTTGGGGTAGATGATAGGCATGACCTCATTGATTACGTTAAGTTTAGAGGAAGTGTCAGTGAGGGTTAATATATATGAGTGAAGTTCATCAATGGTACTCTCCTTGTCAGGTTTTGGTGTTGGATTTGATGTAGGGCCTGTGGAAGGTGCTTCTTGCTCATGACCCCAAAAGGTTTTAATCCAGGCCTCTCCATAAACTGGGATATATTTACGAGGTAGTAGAGGTGATGTGTCTTCCTCGTCTAAAGTATTTAGATTCACTGTATCAAATTCCCACTCATGTGAGTCAGTCTCTGAATCACTCTCTAACATCCTATTATTGTACCCGTCTAGGGTGTCTTTTGTATTGAAGAGTGTATTTGTCATGGGTGTATGCACTTTTATATGTGGGATTGTTGTTGTTGTTGGCAGGATTATAGGAGTTGTTGATGTTGTTCGTGCTACTGGTAGGATTATCGGTGTTGTTGAATCTGCTACTGCAAGTATCGGTGTTGTTGATGCAATTGTTATTTCTGATGGAATTATCAATGTTGTTCATGCTGCCAAGGGTACTGATGTCGCTGATGGAGTAATGAGGTTTGTTGATGTTGTGGGTGCTACTGTTGTTGCTACTGATGGTTTTATCAGTCTTATTGGTGCAATTGGTGCTACTATTGCTACTGATGGAATCATCAATGTTGTTGATGTTGCTGGTGTGATTGATGTTGCTGATTTGATGATCAATTTTGTTGGTATAGTGGGTTTAGTTGGTGTCACGGATATAATCAAAGAGAGTTTCCTTGGATTAACTGTTTGATACATAAGGTTGTTGGGCTTACCTTTAAATTTGAGCTTAGGAAGAGATTCCTTTTGAAAACCTAATCCAGTGTTATCTTTGGGTTTCAACTCAAGCTACAAGGGCTCGTGTCATCCTTGTTTGCAATGTTCCAAAGCACTCTAACCATCATAGCCCATTCTTTGCAGGATAGTAAGGCCTTTGCTATATTTATCAATAGGAATTTTAACTTGTGGAATTTTTGTCGTGATAGGCTCTTTATAGATCCATTCTGCTAGCTCCTCATCTTTGGTTTCCTCTTCCTAACTTTTACCAGGGATGAACTATGCCAAATTGCATGCTTTCTTGGCTAGTGGTGTTTGAGGCAACTTTTGAGGCTTGCCATAAGTTCTAGGGGAAGTGGGTAATTTCCCAACACAAAAGAGTTGGCTTAGATTATATTCCCCAGGACCTTCCTCTGCCATTTTCATTTTCAACTTCTCTTGCTTTGGTATAGGAGTGATTGAGCTGGAAAGAGAGGCTGGACAAACATATGATGTAGACGAGATAGCTTCTTTGTTTTTAGGAACAGTGATCTCTGGTTAATGGTTAATATTGTTACAATATGCAAATGGATTTGCATCACCAAGGATTATGATTTCTACACCGTTATGGGGAAACTTGATACACTAATGATAGGTGGATGGAATGGCTTGCATGGCATGTATCCAAGGTCTTCCTAACAAAAGATTATATGGAAGAGGAAGGTCTAGAACTTGATAGATGATATTCTTTATTACTAGGCCCACCCTAATAGTTAATACCACAACTCCTTTGGAAGAACGCTCTGCATCATCATAGGCCTTAATGGTTATCTTTTTGTTGGGGTCCACTGATTCAACTGCATATCCTAATGTTGTGACCAACTGCAAGGTACATATATTTAGGCCGGCTCCATTATCAATCAAGACTCGCTTGATTCTGTGTTGGTTGACCAATCCTTCAATGTGAAGGGATGTGCTATGTGGTTGTTGGAATGAAGCGTTGTCACTTTCAAAAAAAGTGAGGCATGGTGATGACCTGAGACTGCCAACCATGGCTTGAAATTGATCTATGTTAAGGTTGGTGAGGACTGACACTTCTTGGAGAGCTTGATCCAAGATTTTTTTTTGTGAAGGGATAATAACAAAATCTCTAATATGGATATAAGTGTGGGTGTTTTGTCCAATTGTTCCACAAGGTTATATTGCCTGGGCAAGGGACTCATTCCTTGTGGTGCAGCACGAATAATAATTTTTCAACAACGCGTAACAACATTGCATGCAGGATTTGGATCTTTGATGGTGAGGTTTGCAACTTTTTCACCAGCATCATAGGTTGCTTGTGTATAATTTGTAGTTTCTGTGTTTCGCTTGGAGGTGGAAGGACCCATTTTATCATATGATAGAAGTAGATTCTTGAACATTAGATGATCATCATTTGATATTTTAGGGTCGTGTCCTTCAATTTCAAGTTCTCCTCGGTCAATGAGATCTTGAAAAAGATCTTTCAGTCGATGGCAGTTACTCATTTTATACCCTTTCCCTTGGTGGAATTCATAATGTTCATTATCTCTCCACCATGGAGGTTTGACCTGAGGTTCATAGTTAGATGTCTTTGGTAAGCTCACAAGATTTGAAGAGACCAATTGACATAATATTGTTTCGATGGGTTCCCCTAAGAGTGTGTATGTGTGTTTTGGTTTATAATTATGTTGATGTTGTCTTGGTTCTTCTTGTGGCGCATTGCGACCTTGATTTTTTGGAGTAATGGTGTTGGTTTTAGGAGGGGGCCCCGTGAATCTGACCATAGGTTGTGAAATCTTTACTGTTCTTGCATCTACTATCCCATGATTGACAATGTTCTTGTTCTTGTTTCATAAATTGGGTTTATCACTATTAAAATGTGGGCGAGGGCCATCTTTAGGCTCGTTATAGATTTTGATGAGTCCCTTTTTGATGAGGGCCCTTTCACATTTCAATCCTTGGGTGATCATGTCTTCAAAGGACTCGGTGCCCTTCATGTCTAAATGGAATTCCATCTCATCGTTCAAGTTGGAAATGAATATTTCCACTAGTTCTTTTTTAGGCAAATGAAAAGATCATCTACTAGATAGTTGCCTCCACCGTTGGAGGAAAGCTGAAAACAACTCCCCTGGTTTTTGTTTGGTGTTGCATAGATCTGCCATGGTAACATCTCATTCTATGTTATGTGAATAATGAGCAATGAACTTCTCGACTAGTTCCTCAAATGTTCTAATGCCACCTGGTAATCAGGAAAACCATTGTGTGGTTGTACCTCCCAAAATCTGAGGAAAAAGGTGCATTAGATAGGTGTCTTCATAAGCCACTTCTAGGCAAGCTGAGTGAAATTCCCGGACATAATCTCTAGGGTCTCCTTTTCCCCGATACTTATCTAACTTAGGTGTTTCAAACCCACGTAGAAAAGGTGGCATATGTAGGTTTCTGTCAAAGGGATAGGGACAAATATTATTAAGTGAAAACTGGGTAGTCTTCACTACACTATTGAGTTGTTGAGCGAGATTCTCAACTTGTTGTCTCAACATGTCTATTTCGATAGGAGGAGGAGGTGGGGGATTTCCTTGATTAAGGTTATATTAGAAGTAATATTTACCTCTTCCACCATCGTTATGGATATGGTCTTCTGATGTATGTCGTGTCTATGCGGTATCAAAATTAGAGGGTAGTTTAGCACCCTCTTGAGCAAGTCTCAAAAAATGAGCATCTGCGTTGTTTTTAAGGATTTCATCAAAAAGTCGATTGAACCTGGGATTGTGTTGTGCTCTTTCTATAGCTTCGGGAGTTGGAATTCTAGGACCTTCATCATTTGTACCTCCTCCAGTGGCTTCTTGAAAATCTTTGAGGTTTTCGTCCTCCTCTTCTTCGATCTCTAGTTGTCTAGTTTTCGATCTGCTATGAGACATTTTGTTTAAAAGTTTTTGAGGTTGGTGAAAGTGATTATGAGTTGGGGATGAAATTTTTTGATGAGAGATAAGTGTTTTGTGAAGTGTTTAGAAGATGGATCTCTAACACTGAAGGTTGGATACTACCAGAGTTCTTTGTGAGTTTCTCTCTATGTTGTCAACAATGTTGATGTGATAAGGTATAGCAAGGTTTGAGATGTGTTACAAAACAAACTACCTAGTAATGAGAGGATGCACTCATAAACTAGTTTTAACCTGCATAGAAATGCCTCATAGGATGATTTATCCCAGATGTAGAGACACTCTAAAAGTGATGTGTTGTTTTGATTTAAGCAATATCTAAAAAGAACTTAGGAGAAGACCTTTTTATGTTTTGAGAGTTGAATGGATTGATCATGTATGAATGTGAAAGTGGATAGAATATGGACCTCAATAAAAACTTTGTGTCACAAAGGGGACTTCTTCTTCCTCTTCTCTTTCAGGGGTTGGCGGTTCTTCTTGAGCTATGTTATATGTAATGCAGATGTTTGGAAAAAAGAAGGGTTGATTTTGCCTCCTTTATTTTTGTGATAACTCAAGGCTCTATACTGAGTAAAAGCTCTGTTTTCCAAAGGCTCTTTATTGAACTCGTTGGATTTGCCTTGAAGATATAGACACATATGACACAAGAAGGCTTTGTGTGAGATAAAATTTTGTCTATTGAGATAGAAAAATTTCCTTCTTTTGATAAAATCCTTTGAACTCAATGGTCTTTTCTTCAAGCTGATATGTTGATGAAGATTCCTTTTTCTCAAGATTTGAGTGATGGTCATATAAT